>NC_042528.1:15146221-15308721 GCF_900963305.1 Echeneis naucrates | reverse complement strand
CAGGGTGCATCACCTGCCTGGTGAACACATGGCACCAGGATCCACTGTGTCAAGTCAAAGTCAAAAGTAGACCAAGACCTAGAAGAACACACCTTACAGCAGTAGATTTGAAAGAAAAGCAGTTCCTGTCAGAGGGGGACAACTTTTAGTCTCCATCTGATGTTGGGGAGACTCCATACAGGCTGTTGATGATTACTTTAAAGAAACCAGACAGCAAACCTCACACAGCTCCATAGCGTATCCTATACGAGCGGTCTCTTAGAGGGGTGGGTTTGAATCCCATCGCTACTAATTACCTCTATTCCTCTGAATGTAACCTGTTTACAACATCAGTTGAGTGTGATGACTGAGCTCTTAGTGAAACACATCACGGGTTCTAGGTCTTCCACGTGAATGCCTTTTATAGCAGGCATTGCTTCTTAATGCTGAAATGAGAGATAAAAAGCTATGTCAGAAGTATCAAGGTGCTAACATTTCCAAACACTGTACGAACAGTTAATTGAGGCTAAAGACCAGACCGTGTTCAGACCACATCTTCAGCTGCTTGCAAACATGACGAGGTGGCCGAGTGGTTAAGGCGATGGACTGCTAATCCATTGTGCTCTACATGCGTGGGTTGGAATCCCATCCTCGTAGGTGTCACTTTAGTCTGTCGGCAAAATTATCCAAAATGTCTGACTTTAGGTCCATCGTGAATGATCTCTAAATGTGTTTGAAACCTGTTGAAGGTTAATTCAAAGGTTATCTGGATATACTGCATCTGCTTTCAAAAACATTGTCAGATCTTCCAGTTTTTTCTACACAAGACTCTTTGGAGATACGGCAACAAGAGAAGGCCAAAATAAGGAGCTTACAACTCCAATACCAGTTAGTCAGCAAAATATGATGATTTGGCAGGAGTCCTGACTTTGTGGGATACTTAGGATGAGGTATCTTCAGCATACAATGAACATTAGTCCCTTTACTGGTGGTAACCCTAACCCTTCAGATTATGAGACTGACGTGACCCAACGAGGGCTGGAACCCAGAGTAAGTAAAAGAGTGAGATGGAGGAGAGCTGTAAGTGTTTCAGTATAAACATACATCATACAGCCCTGACCACTGTTGTATCCAGGCAGAGCTGACTTTAAAACAATACAAAAAGAAACTCCACCCCTTTATCATCCAACCCAACTGTAGCATGCACATTACAATTCCATCATCACATCCTACAGCAGAGAGAGTGGTGCTGTGGCTTAGCTGGTCAAAGCGCCTGTCTTGTAAACAGGAGATCCTGTATTCAAATCCCAGCAGTGCCTCATTGTCAATGTTGTATTGTTAAAAAAGAAGCGTGAGCAAAGTCCAAGTGAAGCTCCTGCTGGCTATCTGAAGGGATTTAGAAGTGAAATATACTCTTTTTCAGCTGTTATGTTTAAACTGCGAAGTACATTATGAACCAACATCAAAATGCTGGAAACACCGTGCTGTCGGGTGGCGCCAGTGTGTGTGTGTGTGTTTGTGTGTATGTGAATTCATGCACGTGAGTGGCATTTGACACTCAGGTCAGAGTGGGCCGTACAAACATAGGCATCACATTTGCAGCATCTCAGGCTTGTTTTGTTGTCTCTTTTCAGACCCAGGTAGGCTTGGAGGTCTACCAGGTCCAACTCTCCAGATGAAACTGCAGAGAAACTGGCAGTACTGATGCTGAGCTTCTTAAAGTGTCTTATAAACAGGACATGTTGCATCCAAACCCCAGACGTGCTTCACTCTCAGTGGAGTTCCTGCTCATCACTTCCTGTATTACAGCTTTTGCTTGCAGTTTCTGGACAAAACAAAGTGGTTGCTGCTGTGTTGAGCAGATGGAAATTTGGTGATTGACCACTTTTCACAGGAGACAAACTTTGGGAAGAGTCATGATGGTCAGGAACTGATAATGGCGACATAATACCAAGGGCTCATTTGGGAGTTGAACCCAGGCCCTCTCACACCCGAAGCGAGAATCAGGGGTGTACCCCGCCCCTCGCCCAATGTGAGCTGTGATTGATTTTTGAGGTCATCATTGTTCCAGGGTGTAATGGTTGGGTTAACACTCCACCCAAAAGAGGTGCTCTTGAACCAGCAGAGAGGAGGCTTCATGAAACAGTTTATCTTTTCACCTGCTGCTCTGAACTGCAAGCAGTCAGCGTGCAGCATTCAAGCTCACAATATTTCATGGTGTGGTTGAAAGAGGAGGCAGAATATTGGAAATGTAGGTCAAAACAAGCAGGTCATAAAAAGTCATTTGGCAAGAGTTATGGGGTACTTCGGGTGAGGTCAACTCTGACTGAGAGTGAAGCTCTGCTGGGGTTTGAATGCAGAATGTCCTGTTTACAAGACAGACACTTTAAGCAGCTCAGCATCAGTACTGCCAGTTTGTGTCTGTATCGTAGAGGAAGAAAACACAAAGGTCTGTCACAAAGGTTCTAATGACATCAAAGAGATCAAAGGCTCCTCCCACTTTTTCTCATGACCTCCACAGTACAGTGCACTCTGTTAATGAAGCTCAAAAGACAAACATGGTTCTGCCAGATACCTTTGCGTTCTGCAGACAGAAGAAAGAACCAAACTGGGCCAGGAGCCAAATGTTTGTTGGATCAGGAATCCTGAAATGTCTCTCTTTTGTGCAGTCAGGATGTCCAAGCAATCTCAGACTGTCCCTGTTTTACCAGCAGCTCTACAAGTGAATCGGTCTTTTTCTTTGTCCTCAGTAAAATAAACTGCATTTAAAAGCTTCACAATGTGAACAAGCTTCCAAAGACAACCGTCCCAAGTAAAGTCTCCATATTGTTCAACTTTTGCTCCTACATTAAAACAAACCACTTTACCATCAACCTCAGCTGCAGAATACACATTACACTTGTGTTCACTTTGGTAATTTGGTAGGATGAATACACAGGATAAATTGCTCCAAGCTGAGTGGATAGTTGAGAGATCAGGGTGTTGGACAAGATAAAGACTTCCTGTGCTTCATAATCAACGCTGAAGATTCATGCGAACGTGAGATAGTGTGACTTATGCATCTGTGTCATGTTGGAGATCAATGAAAGACAGGAAATGCCTTTGATCTCCAGTGACGTCACACAGTCTCGTTGTGGAGTTATTAGTTGTTGATGTTGTTCTGTAAAAATCTGCATCAGTGAAACATTCATTCATACACGAGGACATCACGTATATTGTTGGAATAGAAAATCTTATTTTTTCTGTGTGTTCCTGAGAAAGAGGCTCATGTGCTGGTTGAAGTGAATCAGAGCAGCTTCTGTCAGGAACATCTGTTTGTTGCTGACAACATCTGGATTACAGATGACACATCAGACTGATATTATCTGTGTCATGGTGTTCAGAGATTTCAGCAGCTCACATCCAACACAGAGACTCTGAGCAGGCCCACCTGGTCTTAGACCCAGAACCAGACCCAGACCTAAATCCAAACCCAGGAGACAGAGGTTGAGTGAGTCAGTGAGGAAGAAGCTGCTCGTTCTCCTTCAACAGTTTGATCCGAGGAAAAGTCACTTCCTCTTTTCAGGAATCAACTTCTACCATCTGTCCACTAGATGGAGATAACTCTGGGCATCAACTTAAAAATCCTCCGGTCTTCCATGTGTGAACTATAATACCAGTGAATTAAACAAATATCGTCCCTGGGTGGGCTCGAACCACCATCCTTTCAGAAAACAGCCGAACACGCTGACCGATTGCAACCCCTGGCTGGGACAGGGCTGTTTGTTCGAGTCAAGCTGAAATAATTAATTTAATTTCATCTGAATTATGCAGCCTTCAGAAGCCTGAGTAGCTCAGTCGGTAGAGCATCAGACTTTTAATCTGAGGGTCCAGGGTTCAAGTCCCTGTTCAGGTGATGCAGCTTCTTCCCTTTAGTGGTTCACATTATAGACTCCACAGCAGTGATAGGTGACACTGATCTATGAAATTATGAAACCATGAGTCTTTCATGTTCAAGGCCCATTTGTGCAGGAAAGATCTTGAGTCTGTTACCTCAGACCACTGAGCCATCCTGACACGTGTCCACCTGCCACTCTCGTGAGGAAACAGAAAAGTTAATGCCAACTTTGACAGGACAGTGTCAGCTCTCTCTCTCCCTCTTTCAACCCAACCGGTCGAGGCAGATGGCCGCCCCCCCTGAGCCTGCTTCTGCCCAAGGTTTCTGCCTCTTAAAGGAAGTTTTTCCTTGCCACTGGTGCCGAGTGCTTGCTCATCGGGGGATCTGTTGAGTCTCTAAATAATTTTAGAGTTTTGTCTAGACCTGCTCTTTATGTAAAGATGATTGATGTCACTTTGTTATGATTTGGTGCTATACAAATAAATCTGATTTGATTGGTGGAGTGGCAGTGGAGCATTGTTACGGTTGTAATGACACAATTTTCAAATATAACCAACCATAGATCGCGAACAGCTAGCTTAGCAGAGGATTGGTTTTGTTCATCAACCTCTAGGTTATGGGCCCATAACCACGCTACACCACTCTGCTGCAAACCACCTGTCAGGTTTAAACCACCTAGAACATTATTAAACACACAGGGAAGAAAGACAAAGGACAACAGTGCTCATTTTACTTGCAAGGAGAACAGACAGAGATGTGCTCAGTGACACTCTCTACCCGCTCTGGAGTATCTCTTCTGTTCTCCCCCTTTTTATTTCCTTAGGGTGGTCCCTAGTTACAAAATCTTGCAGCTCTAAAGGTGAGAATACACAGCTGCAAGTAGTGAATGAATAGTTGCTTGTTATATGATTTATATTCAAGTTATAAGTCACAAGAAACTCAAACACATTGAGGGTTAGTTTATGAACGAAGTAATCTCGCTTCGACATCCTCCCTTTCTTCATAAATCTTCTTCGAAGGTCGTTGCTTCTTCGGAGGTATGAACTCTGCTCCTGCTAGTAAAAACACAAGTTTCTACATTCTTGCAGGGTCAGTAAAAGTTGAGCAGTACTGTGATAATCACTTTATGTACATTTATTCTAACACCACCCCAGATGGGACTTGAACCTAATAGTGACTTGTGGGTTCAAGTCCCATCTGGGGTGGTTGCACGCTGCAACAACATGTCTCTTTGGGTTAATCGGTCAGCGTGTTCACTAAAGCAGCTGTTCACTGAAAGGATGGTGGTTCAAGCCCACCCAGGGAAGTGCTTTGTCTTATCCACTGGAACTTTAGTCGACACATGGAAGATTTGATTTGGAGAAGGTGTGTGTCCGGGTTCCCAGGGATGTTCTGTGGGAATATAGAACCATCCCATCACTATACACCAAGAGACCAAGAAGCTGGACTTGAGAGTTTGTGAGGTTGGATGCTACACGCTGATTGTTTGTGTGTCCAGGACGTTTCAAGGACATCTTTCTGCCGTTCTCATGTGGTAGTGTGGCCGAGTGGTCCAAGGCGCTGGATTTAGGCTCCAGTCTCTTCAGAGGCGTGGGTTCGAATCCCACCACTGCCAAGCTTTGCACTCTACAGTATAATCTTGGAGTGTTTAAATCTAAAGCTCTTATGAATATAGTGTTCCACCAGTGGCTACCATCACTTTGAGTTACTGAAGTGGGGACCGACATCTGAGCTAAAGATACAAATAAAATAATCTGAATCTGCTTTTATTAGCAGAGTATTAGCGGTGCAACTGACATGTCAACTTTTCAACAGATCAAAGGAGTATACTCACCGCCGCGGCCCGGGTTCGTTTCCTGGTCAGTGAAAATACTTTAAACATATATTGATAAAAAACAACATTTCATAAAAAATTTCATATCGGTGCATCAGCAGTTTGAAGGTTTGAAGTCTTCTGTGTGACAGGCAGAGATACTGTCCACTATATTAATGAGGAGCATAAGAGGAGCAGATCAGCAGGTTTGACTGAAAACAAACTGTAAAGTATGAACCACAGCACTGCTGGGGTTTGAATGCTTACGGTGCAAGAGGTCGGGAGTTCAAATCCCAGACGAGTGCTTGTATCATTTTGCCAATATCAGTTGCTGACCATCATGACTCTTACCAAAGTTTGTCTCCTGGGCAAAGCGGTCAATCATCACTGAGAAGCCTGAGTAGCTCAGTCGGTAGAGCATCAGACTTTTAATCTGAGGGTCCAGGGTTCAAGTCCCTGTTCAGGCGATGCAGCTTCTTCCCTTTAGTGGTTCACATTATAGACTCCACAGCAGTGATAGGTGACACTGATCTATGAAATGATGAAACCATGAGACCACTCAGCCATCCTGACACGTGTGTCCAGCTGCCAGTCTCTAGTGAGGAAACAGAAAAGTTAATGCTAGCTGCTCTTTATGTAAAGATGATTGATGTAATGTTGTTGTGATTTGGCACTATACAAATAAATCTGATTTGATTGGTGGAGCATTGTTACGGTTGTAATGATGCCATTTTCAAATATAACCAACCATAGATCGCGAACAGCTAGCTGTTCTGTTCTGTCGTCAGAATGGCTGAGCGGTCTAAGGTGCTGCGTTCAGGTCGCAGTCTCCCCTGGAGACTCCAGGACAAGTATCAAATATGACGAGGTGTCCGAGTGGTTAATGTCTCAAAAGTTAGGTTAGCTCAGCTGGTTGGAGCGTGGTGCTAATAACCCCAGTCATGGATTAGATCCCCACTCTGCGATAAATGACATTCTCCATGTTTTCCTGTAAATCAGTGCTTCAAAAATGTTGAAATGGAAACATAAATGTTACTGAGTGTTATTTTCCCATTTGTTTTTACTTCTTCTACGATACAGATACAGACGGTTTCAGAGAACAACTGCAGAGATGACCCTTCTGCTTTGTTGAGGTGATGAGGAGGAACTCCACTGAGAGCGAAGCAGCTGCTCTTTTCTGATGCTCCACTGACTGAGCTACAGATGATTCAGTAACAGCTGAGTTATCTTTAGTCCAACAACTGCTGTCCATTCCTACCACAGGGAGCCACAGGCTTTAGTGTTTTCAGTCCGAACCCCTTTATTGTGAAAAAGTCAAATTCACATTTTATACAGATTTTTCATCCACTTTGGAAGAGTTTGGTTAACAAATTTTACAAAACACTGTCAGGAGTCCAGACCAGAATGCCCTTTAGCACCTTTAAGGCATTGCAGCTAATGGCTCGTTGGTCCTGGGGGTATGATTCTCGCTTCGGGTGTGAGAGGTCCTGGGTTCAAAGACAAGCCCTTAGTGTTATGTCGCCAATATCAGTGCCTGACCATCATGACTCTTCCCAAAGTTTGTCTCCTGTGAAAAGCGGTCAATCACCATATTTCCATCTGCTCAACACAGCAACAACCACTTTGTCTTGTCCAGAAACTGCAAGCAAAAGCTGTAATACAGGAAGTGATGAGCAGGAACTCCACCGAGAGTGAAGCACTGCTGGGGTTTGAATGCAGGATGTCCTGTTTACAAGACAGACACTTTAAGCAGCTCAGCATCATAACCTCTATAAAAAGCCATCATCAATGGAGATCCAGTTATTTCAACCCAGGGGAGTTTGAGGTCTGAAAGCAGGCCCATGGAGAGGATGAGAACATGTTTCCCCGTAAATATAACACCGCTGCAGCAGCAAAGGAGAAACAGCATGAGAAGCATTTACTACTCAAGTGGTTTGGGCGGTCAAAAGTAGACCAAAAGAACTTTGTCCCCAAACACACCTTGCTGCAGTTGAGGTTAAAGAAAAGTGGTCTCTGTCAGAAGTGGGATTTGAACCCACGCCTCCAGGAGAGACTGCGACCTGAACGCAGCGCCTTAGACCGCTCGGCCATTCTGACGACAAAAGCTGCAACAATAGCCGAAAAATTTGGTCTAGGGGTATGATTTTCGTTTTGGGTGCGAGAGGTCCCGGGTTCAAATCCCGGATGAGCCCTTCACATAAGGTGTCCAATAATCTGCACCCCTGTTCAACTACCATAAGTATAGTATTAGGCAGAATGTTAGGTATCTGCAATTAAAGAAGGAAAGTCTGACACAAATACACAAAGAAAAAAGGCAAGCTTGTGGGTTCATATCAGGGTCTGCCCTTTTCCTGTTCCATCAAAGGAGATGCTGATTCTGTGATGTCACACAGGTTCTAATGACATCACAGAGATGAAAGACTCCTCCCATTTTTTTCTCATGACCTCCACAATAGAGTGCATTCTGTTAATGAAGCTCCAAAGACAAACGTAGCGTGTCACTTCCTTGAAGGTTTGAATGATGTGTGAGTCTGAAGAGCTGCTGCCTTTGATCCATGTAACAGTGTATCTTTCATCCAAAGTCACAACTTTGAGAAGTTAGACAATGTGAGACATGTGGCATTATTGCAGTGAAACGGGTGTAGTTCAGTCAGACCTGCTGATCTGCAGTGATGGGCTGTGTGCGTTTACGGGGGGTGTAGCTCAGTGGTAGAGCATTTGACTGCAGATCAAGAGGTCCCCAGTTCAAGTCTGGGTGCCCCCTGCCACCACCATGAAACTACACATTTTCATACGCAAGCACAAAGAAAAAGAAAAATCTTCAAAAGAAAAGAAAAATCTTGCCTTTGTCTTTTTCTGTTTGAGCCCCAACAGTGCTCATTAGTTTAATATATAGAAAACCTAAAGTAGGATTTGATTCCATAACAGCAGGACAAAGTGTGTCATTAATCTTCTGGATTCTACAGACTGAGTTCATGTTCTGATAGATTTATTTTACAGCTGTAGTAACAATAAATCTCCAGCAGGTGGAAGTATTGCTGCTCAGATGTCATGTACACTGTGGGACACACAATACTCACAGAGGACTTTATTGTGCTGCAGTGAGATGTATAAAAAGCTCCAGTTCTACAGTCAGAAGATGTCCAGTCTGAAGGTGGATGAGTTCTGACTGCAGAAGAAAGTTTCAGAGCGTCTTCCAATGGCTGATTATTGATCTGTGATCAGGTTATCAATCAAATATGCTGCTTTCTGGGTCTTAACATTAATAATAAGAACAAGTGTTTACAAAAAATGCAGTTGAGGTTGATGGTAAAGTGGTTTGTTTTAATGTAGGACTCTGCATCTACCTGAACCTGTTTGACTGCAGATGTGCATTTTCATTTGGACCCCAGGAAGAGTAGCTGCTGCCTCATTTGTGAAACATTCATTCATACGCGAGGACATCACGAATATTGTTGGAATAGAAAATCTTATTTTTTCTGTGTGTGCTCCTGAGAAAGCGGCTCAAATCCAAACCCAGGAGACAGAAGTTGAGTGAGTCAGTGAGG
Organism: Echeneis naucrates; assembly: GCF_900963305.1. Lineage (NCBI taxonomy): Eukaryota > Metazoa > Chordata > Actinopteri > Carangiformes > Echeneidae > Echeneis > Echeneis naucrates. Next base: position 15,299,504 of record NC_042528.1, on the reverse strand, counting down.
AAGAAGCTGCTCGTTCTCCTTCAACAGTTTGATCTGAGGAAAAGTCACTTCCTCTTTTCAGGAATCAACTTCTACCATCTGTCCACTAGATGGAAATAACTGAGCATCAACTGAGAACTGAGTTCTTCATCATCTGGAAACAGACAGCATTGTTTTCTTCAACTGGAGCTCTTTGTTCAAATCTACATTAAGATTCAGAGCCAAATGTTTTTCCTTTCCTGGATTTACTTCATCATTTCAGTCACTCTGTGGATTCAGCTGACAAATGCAAAATACAACCAACATTTAAACGATGACGTGTTGAAACAAAACTTTATTGATTCAGTCTGGTCAGCAGAATATAACCTGATGAAATCAGCAACGTTAAACTGATGTTTCTACATGAATGCATCACTGATTCTAAAACCATAAACTGAACATGAACACTCTGTACACTCAGCGTTACACACATGAAGACAACATCATGTGTTTAAGGTGATGTTGAGCTGAACAGGACTTGTATTGAACACACAGAGGGAGTGCACCGTTCCTGGAGATACTGCAATACCAGGTCGATGCGTGGAGTGGACGGAGCAAGCCCCTATTCCATCTCCCTGTTCCAAAAATCCATTTAATATATGGTCCCCGGGTAGGGGACGTATCAGATATTAAACTGATAAGAACAGATACTACACTTGATCTTAGCCAAAAGGCCGAGAAGCGATACCGCTCAGCTGTCGGAGGTAACGGAGTGTTTCTCCGCACCGACCCGCTCAGTGAGGGGTCAGAGTCGGCTTCAGTAACAACATCACTCCGAGAGAGAGACACAAACAGAAGACATGAAGAAACGAAGGAGGGATCAGAGAACAACCACAGACATGTTATTTTCACAAAGTTACGTTGTAGAGCAAAGAAAACGTCTCTTCTTGGTCACCTGTAAAACTTCATATCTATGTCAATTTACCAGCTGAATATTATTGTGAAAACATCAGTTTGTCCTCTCATGTGATTGGCCTCATGGTGTGTCCATCAAAATAACCCCCCTGTCTGCACGGATTCTCTGAAGATTCGGCTCTCCTCGACTGGACTCGGCTTTTTTCGACCGAAAGAGAGAATAATAAAATGAAAGAGGAACTTTCTCTTCCACAGAATAAGACCACAAATGACTGAAGACCCACAAATTTAAAATAGCATTCAAGGTCATTTTAACCAGCATTACTGCCATCATTTTATCTTAACATAAAGTCCGCTATGCCCGTTTAATGCTAACATACGTATTCACTCAGCTCTTACAGAACAATGGCTGGATCACAGCATGTTCTGGTTTCATGCTTCTTTAAATGAGTCACTGGCTGCTTCTGGTTATGTTTGATGAACAACTTCCAGCACAAAAATCATGCTACACGTCAGGAGAAATGACACTTCCTGTCCTTTTTCGGAGTGTGCTCAGAACAACTTCATTCTCAAATCACATCCTCAGCTCCAACCTACATGGAGCTACGACACTGTGTGACGTCACTGGAGATCAAAGGCATTTCCTGTCTTTAATCGCTCTCCCAAGCTGACACTCCAGCGTTCGTGTCAGATGGATGAGCGCATGCGCACAAAGACGCACATGACTCGTTTCGCGAACGAATGATAAATGGCAAATAATAATGACAAATAATAAATGAAAAAGCACAAAAACCCAAAGATCCAACTCAGTTTGAAAATACTTTTCATCTTTAATTAAATGTAAATCATTTAAAAATGTTGAACTATTTACATTTAAACCACATAGACAAGTATGAAGGATGATACAACAGGATGTAAATGAAAATCCTAACAGTTTTAGCTCGTCTTTGGTTCAGATTGGCATGAAGAAAAACCAAGTGGCTCAGCTTTGATGGCTTTCTTGGTTCCTTTTTAGGACAAATAAGGAGAAGGAAAGAGTCGAAGTGAATGAGAATATTCTCTTGTGATCACAGCTGAGGCTCCCTCCCCCGAAAACCTGATTGGTCCTTCCATGTCCCCTCAGTTGTCATTGGCTCTCAGTGGTGTCATTCATTTGGAGTGACAGCGCGTTGTGTAAAGTTGTTTAAGTGGCTACAACTCGACATTTTGTGAGAAAATGGAAAACAAAATAAAACTTAGAAGTGAACTGAAAAGAGGAGCAGTGCAAAAAACAAGTTCAGGAAGTTGTGCTGCAAGCTAAATGCTGTAAATTCACCAGTCTGAGTTTTGAAACAAGCTTCCCACTTCCTGCAGCACCTGTAGCAAATATTCACCGGAGTTCAGGTAAGAACTTTAATGAGAACTTTAACGATGAATTTCAGTAAAGTTGTCTTTTCTCTGTTTTCGTGTGAAACTGTTCTTAAACAACATTCAATAGACATGTTTAGCAGAGTCCTGCTTGTTTAAGGTCGTTACGTCGTTATGCTATCATAGTTAGCTAATTTAGTTAGCATGCTAACTTTGCTAATTTAGCAAGCATGCTAACGTATCTTAATTAGCTAATTACGCTTCGTTGGCATGGAAAAACATTTCTCATTGTTGAAGTTACTGCCTCAGTTTGAACTTGAATTGAAGACTTGTTCTTTCAGAGGAAACAGCTCAGTTTAGATCAGCAGGCTGAAGTCCTGTTAGTCAGAGCACACCTGGACAGACAGGTGAAAATACAGAGAAGAAACTGACTTGGTGTTTGATTATTTATCCTCAAAGACAGTTGATAATGTGTAAACTTTGTCCTCCAAACTTTTGGACACACCAGGGAAGGATAAGGACCCTGATGAAGACATCACTGAATCTGATGACAGCAGAAGGTCCCTCTCTGTGATGAAGTGATGATGAGGGTTGTTTCTTTTTGGGTGATGTTGTGGGGAGGAGGTTTGTCCACATCTGGTTATGGATGGCTGGCTCCTGTGTTCAGGGGGAGGACGTGGAGATGCTTCTGTCTCTCTTTAGCCCTGATAAAGGAGGAGGGTTGGAATTGTGACAAACAAGAAATAAAGAATAGACAGGACAGTTCATTTGTCGTTCAAAACATATTCAGGGTGTTTTTTCAGACAATGCTAAATAACTTCTTTTCTTAGCAACATCCAAATGTTAGAGACTCAGTGCTGCTCTCCATGAAAAGCAGCAGTCAGCACTGTCTGGATACAACAGTGGTCAGGGCTGTATAATGTGTGTTTATATTGAATGTGGTGGAGAGGTAATATTATAATCCCAGTAATTTACTCATTGACAGAGCCTGTGATTAATTTCCCAGCATTTCTGCAGCTTCTGTGAGCTGCAAATCTGTTGCTTTTTGTCCATTTTATTGATTTATAGTCTTTATGTTTTCTTAATTTTATAGTTGTGAAATACAGTTTTGTGTCTTTTCCATGGGGTCGGTTGTTTGGATGCAGCAAACCCAGCCCCTTTTATGTGAACGTGCACAGATCTAGATGTAAAAACCAGGTTTGATTATCAAATTGATAACCAGCTTTGTGAGACAGCATATCAGGATTGTGGATGTGTGTACAAGTGAAGCTGGATCACTAAAACAGATCCCAGGCATGTTAATCCAGCTTTGTGATACAGGCCTCTGGTTCCTCAGTGTCTCTTAGCTCTTTGAAGGAGGCAGCATCTTTTGAAGAGACTAGTTGTAGTTGGTCTAGTTGCAGGGTGATCTGCTGATGTGCTGATGCTGAAGAAGTTATGTGTCTCACCAGAGAACTCTAGATATAAACTGTCCCCTTACACACTGTAGACAAACACACTTTAAAATATACCATCCTCATAAATGCTCTCATACTTTATGCCACTATGCCTTTTCTAATCTGATCATTGTAGATAAACATAACTGTGTATCCGACCATGTGTAATAATGTTTTCTAATTGTATTAAAAGATAAAGGATCATATTGTACATCACATCATATAAATCAAAGGTCATTGGAGCCTTGTGATCTACCTGATGTGGATTATTACTGTCTGTTAATGATTGACTTCAATTCATTCCAAAGTTCAGATTTGCTGGGGTATGAGATTTTCCTGTAAGTCATATTCAGTTTTCCACAGAGAGCTCAGACTGTGTTTTGATCAACAACTTTAGAAAACCTCCTGCTGTCAGATATACATGGATATGTTGTCTTTATTTTTTTCATGGAAGCTGCAGTTAAAGTTCACCTTCACTCATCAGCTGCATGAAGATCAGTTCGACCATCAGGTAACATAACCAACAGCCTTCATCCTGTTTGTGTCAGTGAATGTTGAACTGATTTAAAAACAGATATTAAAGTCAACAAAATGGAAATATTAAAAGATTTAGCTGCATTGTTGTACAAAATACTGAAATTTACTCCTTCTGACTCCTCCAAATAAAGAAGTGACATATTAGTGAGGAATTGATATTTACCGATTTCATTTGAAAACTGACAGTTTGGTGCTCATATCTGGGGCCATGATGATCATTTTCAACCAGCTACCTTCTCAGATATATAAAGAAGAGTAACTAACTGAGAAGGGCTGTTGAAGAGTTGAAGAACATGACAAAAAGACAGGAAGATAGACAAAGTGATAAAAGAACACAAACTGCTCGTTTCTGTTTAATGTTCACTATTAAAATAAACTGTTATATTAATTTAAATGTTGCAGTCAGTGAATGCTTTAATCGTGATGATGAACCATCAAACTCCTCACAGCTCCCTGTTCAGATTCCGGATAAAGAGGGTTGGTTGTGGATGATGTGGTTACTTATTAACAAGATCTCTTAAAATGTTTGTGATAAAGACATGAACTCATAAAATTACTGCTGAAAACATCAGCATGATATCAGTTAAATCAGCAGAATATCATCTGACAACTCACTTGAACTGAAGATAGTGAAGTGTCAGCATTCTTTTTTTTTTTTCTAATAAGAATGAATATAATTCTATCCTGAGTAAATGTCATTGTACACTTTAATAATTATAATGATGATAAGGATCTTTATACAAATAAACAGAAACCTGCATGATCTACATCAGTCAGATTATTATTCTGTGTGATTGGGATAGATCATCAAGTGAAGAGAGCAGCAGGGTCCCCTCTCCTCCTCCAGCAGCATCGCTAGTAGAACCTCATCACATCATGTTTGTTTCCTGTGATGAGGAAGAAAACTTGTTCAGTAACATTCATGTAAAATCTTTCCATATTGTTCCAGAGCTAAGATATTTTTTAGGAAAATAATTTTTATTGTGTATCACCTTAATCCATGAGAACACTGATTGAATACATGTAATTTTCAAAGTGTGTGTCTCCTGAAAACAGTCTCAGTTCTGTTGCTTTTTTAAGACTGAAACCACAAAAACATGGAAGTGTACCGTTTTTTTAAACTGAAAATAGGAGAGAAGATGGTGATGATGAAAAGAGATGTTGGTTTAAAGTTGAAGCAAAAAACAATAAACAAAATGAACAAACGGTTAAGTGACCGGAGCCCTTGGACATTTATATTTTGTTTTTTCATAATTTTCCTCTTTATTACATGATATTGTCCTCTTTGACAATAACCGAGGTATATGAATAGTAGAAATTAGAATTCAATATTGAAATAATGAAGAAATCCAGATTTCTGATGGTTCCACCTGTTGGCTGAACTCAGAATTACATAGTTGTTGGATCTGAATGATTTCTTTACTGCTTACTATTATTTAAAATTTCATCAAGACTTAGAAATTCACATTGTTGCAGCACATTTACATCTTCTTCTGCTGAGTTGAGGGTCAGGACTTTAGAGGTGTTGTTGCAGAATCACACCACCATCCCAAAGAGTCCTCTGGCACTGATTTGGTTTCTAACACAGGTTAGAACGGTTTTCATGTCACTAAAGTTTTTTAAAATTGAGCTCTGAAGTTATGAGGGTGTGACTTTTCCTCAGCTCAAACAGACACCAGGACTGACGAGGGAGAACCAGCAGCTTCTTCTCTTCAAATGAAGCTGGAAAGTGTCAGAAAGTCTCCCTGAAGTGAGTTCAGCAGGTGAGAATCTGTAAATGTGTGAACAGGATCACTGTGATCACACTGAGCTGACAACAGTATCTTAAACGTATTCTTATTCAATTCTAAAATAAGATTTAATTAGTAAAGTCAAGATTTTAAATCACCAGATTTAAACCAGATTTTATTTTTTGCAAGGTTTTTTAGATGGTCACAACAAATTAATCTTAAGTGAATTTTTTTTTTAATCAACTTTCACGATGAAGGGATAGGGTTCAGGTTAAGTGATTTCCTTGAACTGGTGTGCCGTGTTTCTGTCGAGCAATGACAGAACAAACATGTCTGAATTGGTCTGAAACCTTGAATGAACTTGGCTGAAAGAATTTAACTCTTACGGGCAACATGCAAACATTGCTGAACACCACAATATGGATCACAACCTTACTTTTCACTATTTCAATTCAGAAATAAATATATGGGAGTCCAAAACGGAACACCCCAAAATAGCTGCAGACTTGAACTATGAACAAAAATCACAACCTCTGAACCAAAAAAACATCACAATAACTACAACCAAAGAATAATGTGGTTACGTTCATACCATGAAATTTGACTGTATACTGTATAAAAACAGTTTTTTTTAAACAGCATTGCATGATCATTGATGTGAATTCATCTATTACTTAATCTGAGGTGACAGAACCCAACTTTAACCCCTGTATGTACAGTATACTGCATTTTCCACTTTCCACGGTCACGTGAATGTACATTCCTGATAGCAGCACCAACATTGTCCGAATAAATACACGAGTGATTACAGTCTGCTCGACCTACTATTATGTTTAATAGGGCCATAGTAGCCCTCATATCTAGGACAGACGTATGATGATAACATTGATTGAACAGCTTATGTTACAGCTTCAGCTGGTGTCTTCACACCATCGATTTCTAAGAATTACAGGAGAAATTATTAAAACTGATGGGCCATAACGTTAATCGATCATATTGTTGAGTTATCCAGGACACTTTACTGTTTATGTGTTGAGAATAATTAACAGTGTCTTTAAAACTGACAGTGAGGAAAACACTGACAGGCAGCGGGTCCTCTTCAGTCTGCCCAATGACTGGCCTGATTAAAATGAAAATAAACAAATAAAAACGTTGAGGGATGTAGCGGTTTCTAGTTAAAAAATGATAAAGAAATGCAGAAAAGCAATGCAGCTTCTGTGCTCCTGAGTACTGACTGACAGAAAGAAAGACAAACACACAAACACTACACTACACTACTACACTACCCCTGCATCTACTGTAGCTGTAGAGGTAGTGCCTTGGAGCTGCATAAAAGTTAATAAATATATCATAAGTATGGAGAAGAAGTGGTTGTTCCACAGCCAAATGAAGCCTTGAATTGTTTTTACTCTGTTTGGTGACCTGGATGTTTTCTTTGGTAATGCGCTTTGTGAACTGGAGGTGTGTGCTTATCTAACTCGTGTGTTTTTATTCAGGATTCATAATTTTTCCACAGCAGATGGGCCTTTCTTTGTCATGTAATTTCCCTCATAACATTCATCCTACCTTCTCTAGATTTGCTCTCAGTATGAAAAGCACCCCTGGATGACGTGGCACTGTGACTATTTAAATAAACATTGGATCAACTTATTATTCTTTATTTGGTGGCAAGAACTCAAATATTTCCACACCTGGGAACTCTTCCTTAATGGTGTTGTTTTGAAAAAGTCAGAAATCCACAAAAGCGATGGCTGTCAGTAACACACAGTTAAACAGGCTGAGCACCACTCCAAAGTTTCAAAGCTCCACCTGTCAACTCAAACCAATCAGGTGACTCAGTCTGACTGAAGCTGTGACGTCAGATGAGTTAGTGTTCTGTCCACTGTGGAGGAAAAAGAGTCTGAATGAAGCTCTGTCCACAAAAAGACACTGAGACAAAATGAGGACACACAATGAAATGAGTCTGTGGTTATTCTCATTCAGCCAGGCCAAAGTCATATCCGGCCAACAATTGAATCGAACCCAACTGGACTTAGGTTTGTCAAAGACGTGCCTCCTTATTCCAGGGGCTTTGATTCAGTTGTTGTTCTGGTCTTCTGTCAGTTTCCCTCTCAGACCGACTCCATCCTGAAGATGATGTACTCTGTGTGTTTGGATTTGCTTGGTATTTTTGGGTGTGTATCTTTGGAACAAACTATTTGTCCTGTTTCTTCTTTGTCTTCTGTCAGTCAGAAAGTGTTTTCCGCTCAGACCAACTCTGTACTGAAGAAGATGGACTGTGATGAGGAAGAGGAGGCCAGACCAGAGTCTCCAGGATCAAGCTGTCTGTCTCTGAAGTCTGACTGGTCCAACAACTTTATTCCTCCAGACTTCAGTAATGAACCTGGACCCTCAGAGACAAAGTAAGAGTCTGTGAAGATGAGAATAAAAATCCATCCATAGATATTCATGATCCTGAATCATCAGTGCAGATTCAGGAAGACCCTGAGATTGATCTTCTGGTTTTATCACCAGAAACTACTGATGTTTTTTCCTACCCAAACATTTTATTACATTAGTCAGATCATGTCAGTTATAAAGAAATGTTTTCACAGAGACAGGAAGGGGAAAAGACATGTCTCTGAAGAGGAGCAGCCGTCCCACTGTGCTCTGTGTCAGGACGTCCTGAAGGATCCAGTCTCTACCAGCTGTGGACACTGGGTCTGCAGACAGTGCTGCACCTCACACTGGGACCAGTCTGCTTCTTCAGGAGACTCCTCCTGTCCCCAGTGTGGACAAAGATCCAGAACCAGACCAGGTCTGCAGACCAGCCCTGAACAGAGTGAGACTGAACTTCTGACTGACGTCTTTAGTTTTCCATCAGATCCTCAGACTCTCTGTCTTCAGTCTGACGTTGTCTCTTCTCTGTCAGCAGATCGTGTTCTACAGGAGGCTTTAGATCAACATAAGATCAGTCTGAGGACCAGATGTCAACATGTGACTGAAGGAACAGGAAGTGGGACCCTCCTCAACAGGATCTACACTGAGCTCTACATCACAGAGGGACAGAGTGAAGAGGTTAATACCCAACATGAGGTGAGGCAGCTGGAGACAACTTCTAAGAAGAAGAGCCTTCATGATGCTCCAATCAAATGTCACCACATCTTTAGAGTCTCACCTGACCAGCAGAGTCCCATCAGACTGGTTCTGACCAACGGCGTTGCTGGAGTTGGAAAAACTTTCTCTGTGCAGAAGTTCAGTCTGGACTGGGCAGAGGGCTTGGAGAACCAGGATGTCAGTCTGCTGGTTCTGCTTTCATTCAGGGAGCTGAACCTGATCAGAGATCAGCAGTACAGTCTTCTCAGGCTGCTTCATGTTTTCCATCCAACATTACAGAAGGTCACAGCAGAGCAGCTGGCTGCCTGTAAAGTTCTGTTCATCCTGGACGGCCTGGATGAAAGCAGACTTTCACTGGACTTCACCAACAGGGAGGTCGTGTCTGACGTCACACAGGAGTCATCGGTCCACCTGCTGCTGACAAACCTCATCCAGGGGAATCTGCTTCCCTCGGCTCTGGTCTGGATCACTTCCAGACCTGCAGCAGCCAGTCAGATCCCTCCTTCATGTGTTGACAGGTTAACAGAAATCCGAGGCTTCACTGACGCCCAGCAGGAGGAGTACTTCAGGAGGAGGTCCAGGGATGAAGAGCTGTCCAACAGAATCATCTCACACATCAAGACGTCCAAGAGCCTTCACATCATGTGTCAAATCCCAGTTTTCTGCTGGATCATCGCTACAGTTCTGGAGCACATGTTGACTACAGACCAGCAAGGAGAGCTGCCCCAGACCATGACTGACCTGTACTCACACTTCCTGCTGGTCCAGACCAGGAGGAAGAGGATCAAGTACCATGAGGGACATGAGACAAGTCCACAGGAGCTGATGGAGGCTGACAGGGAAGTTCTTCTGAAGCTGGGGAGGCTGGCGTTTGAACATCTGGAGAAAGGGAACATCATGTTCTACCAAGAAGACCTGGAGCAGTGTGGTCTTGATGTCACAGAGGCCTCGGTGTACTCAGGACTCTGTACTGAGATCTTCAAAGCAGAGAGTGTGATCTTCCAGAAAACAGTCTACTGCTTTGTTCATCTGAGTGTTCAGGAGTTTCTGGCTGCATTCTACATGTTCCACTGTCACACCAACAGGAACAAGGAGGTCCTGAAGAACTTTCTGGGAAAAAAACACCAAGATTCAGCCCTGGAGGACTTTCTGATCACAGTCCTGGAGAAATCCCTCAGAAGTAAAAATGGTCAGCTGGACCTGTTTGTCCGCTTCCTTCATGGTCTCTCTCTGCAGTCCAACCAGAGACTCTTAGGAGGTCTGCTGGGTCAGACAGAAACCAAACCAGAGACCATCCAGAGAGCCATCAACAACCTGAAGAAGATGAACAGTTATTTTATCTCTCCTGACAGAAGCATCAACATCTTCCACTGTCTGATGGAGCTGAATGATCACTCAGTTCATCAGGAGATCCAGGAGTTCCTGAAGTCAGAGACCAGATCAGAGAAGGAACTCTCCCTGATCCACTGCTCAGCTCTGGCCTACATGCTACAGATGTCAGAGGAAGTTCTGGATGAGTTAGACCTGAAGAAGTACAACACATCAGAGGAGGGACGACGGAGACTGATCCCAGCTGTGAGGAACTGCAGGAAGGCTCGGTGAGTCCACTCTCATTCTCATCCATCCTTCTGAAGATTAGTGAAGATGTTTTTAAATCCAATCTGATTCAGATGGTGTTTCACTGTCAGCTGTTTGTTTTCAGATGATTCAAATGCTGCCAGAGATAAATATTCACTTAGTTGTGTTTCAAGTGGAAATCCTGATGACATCAGCAGGTATCAGTGACTGATCATCTTCACCAGCTTCACTGTTCCCCTCAACTCAGTGAAAGTCAAAACAGTAGACAGTCAAATCTTTTCAGGTCAACATGGCCTCATGGTCCCTCAGAGGACATAAACCTGGATCAGGTCCCTGACAGACTGAGGACCTGATGGAAGACCAAGACCACATTTTGTCTCTTCATCTGAAAAATTTAAACTCTGATGGTGTGAGAGAGATGAGAACAAAACTTTCATGTCAGAGAGAAAAGATTCAGTGAAAAGAGAAAATCTGAATCCACACAGGAAGTCTTGGCGTCTTTAGTCCTTGAACCCTCCAGATTAATATGTAGTGTCATCTTTCACAGTGACTTATTGTGTAATGTGTGTCATCACAGGCTTGTTGGTTGTGGACTCACAAAGACTGAGTGTGATGTCGTGGCCTCAGCTCTAAAGTCCAACCCCTCCCATCTGAGAGACCTGGACCTGAGTCAGAACCACATAGAGGATTCAGGACTGAAGCTGGTGTGTGCTCGACTGGAGAGTCCAAACTGTGGACTGGAGACTCTGAGGTCAGTTCACTGACTGGACCTGCTGTAGTTTGAGTGTTGTTGTTGTTTGGATGAAGTGTGTTGAGACATGATGATGACCCACAATAACATAAAGACCATTGAGGACATTTCTGATTGATTGTTAATGATTTGATCTTCATCTTTTATTCTTCACTCAGGTTGGAGAACTGCAGTTTGTCAGAGATCAGCTGTTCTCCTCTGGTCTCAGCTCTGAAGTCCAACCCCTCCCATCTCAGAGAACTGGACCTGAGTCACAACGACCTGCAGGATTCAGGACTGAAGGATCTGTGTGGTTTTCTGGAGAGTCCTCACTGTAGACTGGAGACTCTGAGGTCAGTTCATATATTTTTTTAGATCTTTTATGTTTAATCCAGAAATCGTCCACACATAGAACTTGAATTTATTCTCTTTGGATCAACAATATTTTAAATAGTTTCCAGTTGTTCTTTTGTTGTTGTTGTTGTTGTTATATAATCGTTGAACCATCCATCTTCTACCACTTTTCTATTTCTGGGTCACGGGGGTGCTGGAGCCAATCCCAGGTAACTCTGGGCGAAGGTGAACCAAACCTGCGACCTTCTTATTGTAGGGCAGCGCTAACCACTACGCCGCTGTGCTGCCCTATTATTGTTATTATTATTATTATTATTATTATTATCGTTGTTGCTATTATCATGACTGTTGTTGTTGTTGTAATAATAATAATGCTATGTCATGTGTGGACATATGTTTCATACTTGCATACGTTGTTCCAGTCATACTGGTGTTTGATTTAGGGATGCACCGATCCACATTATTTCACTTCCGATATAATCCCGATAACTGAATTTGGGTATCTACCGATACCAGAGCTCTGCTTGCTTTAATATAATTAACATTGTTTTTGATTTTATATGTGGCTGTAATAAATTCCTCTCTCCGGACGGCAGTTGAAATGTTAGCGACCACTGATCTACATGATTTGTTCTCTCACACACACACACACACACACACACACACACACACACACACACACATTATAGAAGAGAGTGAAAGTATGAACTCCCAGATGAGCACAGTGTTCAGACTTGTTCAGGGCTCTACCTGCAGACTGAGCTAAAACACTGACAGCTGGGTTAAATGTCATGTGTTGGTCCAAAGTCAGGCCAAGACATTTCATCTTCAAATATATCATTAATGATGAGTTAGATTTTCTGTCTAGAACTTCTGCAGCTTGTTTGTAGACTGTTTGACTGGTTTTAGAGTGGACTTACCTGCCAGAGCTCAGATTGTTATGTAGGAGTTCATATGTGGCAGAATCAGAGATAGAAATAAAGTTTGGCTGATTCTGCTGTTTGGTTATTTCTGATGTGTTCAAATCACAATGTTGACAGTTTGAGTCAGTTCAGGTTCTTTACAGTGTTGTTTCATTTTCTCATTAAATCTTGTCACTGTTTGTATTTGACTGTTGTGAAGCTGCTTCCTGTTGGTTCAGCTGTTTGACTTTCATTTTCTAAACTTCTACTTTCTAAACCTTCAGCTCTGAACAGATGATGAAACATTGAACGCTTTCAAGCAGGAACTTTGTGTCCTAAAGTCACATCTTTTATTCTTTACTCAGGTTGATGAAATGCAGTTTGTCAGAGATCAGCTGTGCTTCTCTGGTCTCAGCTCTGAAGTCCAACCCCTCCCATCTCAGAGAACTGGACTTTAGTTGGAAAGACCTGCAGGATTCAGGACTGAAGGATCTGTGTGGTTTTCTGAAGAGTCCTCACTCTAGACTGGAGAGACTGAGGTCAGTTCAGTTGTTGTATTTGAGCAGGGGTCACCAACTCCAGTCCTGGACGGCTACTGCCCTGCATGTTTTAGATGTTTCCTGCTCTAACACACCTGATTCAAATGAGTGACTCCTGATCAGACTTCAGCAGAGTTTGATGACAAGCTGATTATTTCAATCAGGTTTGTTGGAGCAGGAAACATCTAAAGCATGCAGGGCAGTAGCCCTCCAGGACATGAGTTGGTGACCCCTGTATTAGAGCTTTTATCTTTATCAGAAACTGAATTCATATCAACATAGAACTTGAGTTTATTTATTTTGGATCAGCAACAGTTGAAATAGTATTTGTTTCATGATTCATATTCTTCTCGCTGACTGATTCTCCAGGTTCATTTTTAATATGATTGATTATAAATGATTTGATCTTCATCTTTTATTCTTTACTCAGGTTGGAGAGCTGCAGTTTGTCAGAGATCAGCTGTTCTTCTCTGGTCTCAGCTCTGAAGTCCACACCCTCCCATTTCAGAGAATTGGACCTGAGTCACAACAATGACCTTCAAGATTCAGGACTGAAGGAGCTGTGTTCAGGACTGGAGAGTCCAGATTGCAGACTGGAGACTCTGAGGTTGTTCAGTTTTGGTTGTAGATTTTTTTTTTTTTTGTTTTTCCTTTAATCCAGAAATCATCTACACATAGAACTTGAATTTGTTCAATTTTAATCAACACGTTGTTTCATGTTTCCAGTTGTTCTATTGTTGTTGTTGTTGTTGTTATTATTATTATTATTATTATTATTATTATTATTATTATTGGTATTGTTGTTGATGATGATAATGAAAGTTGTCATTCTTTTCCAAAAGTTGAATTTGAATTTACTTTTTTAATGTATGAATAATGAAAAGTCTTAGAGGAACCAAACTGTTGGTTTCAAATGTTTGATCTCCAGACAGAAACCAGGACCAAGGGAGACCTTAGTCCTGGTTCAGGGCTGCATATTTAGAGTCTCGGTGTCTGTATTGGAACAAGGTCTGAGGTGAACCAGGAACACTTGAGATGTTAAAGTGGGTGATGAGTTTGAAAAGTTCTGGATCAGGTATTTCTGACTGATTATTTGTTCTTTTTTCAGGTTGAGATGCTGTTGGTTGTCAGAGATCAGCTGTTCTTCTCTGGTCTCAGCTCTGAAGTCCAACCCCTCCCATCTCAGAGAACTGGACCTGAGAGGAAACCTCCTGCAGGATCCAGATGTGAAGGAGCTGCGTGATCTTGTGGAGAGTCCAGACTGTAGACTGGAGACTCTGAGGTCAGTCCACTGTGGTAGATCTTTAATCTAATGTCCTGATAAATGTCTTCAGACTTGGAGGGTGTGGAGCTGAGGACCAGAGTCAGTTGTGTTGTTGAGACTCCAGCCCTCATGGGGCTTTCAGACACGTGGCCATGGCCCCCCTGTGCTCTGAAAGCTGTTATTTCCAAAGGATTGGAGCTCCACCACAGGTTTCCCTGCACTGAGCACAGTGATAGTTGTGTTTCTTTGTGGTGTTGTCATACTCAGTCAGTGTGTTACTGCAGTAGATGGAGTTCAGAGCAGCGGTACAGAAGCTGAGTGATGAGCTGCTGTGGACGGAGTCAACATCAAAAAGCTCTTCTACACACTTTGAAAACAAACAGTCCCACACATGTTGAAATGTTCTTCATTTAGAAGATTTTACAGCTTCATCTTCACGTCAAAGCAGAACTTTCCTTTGCTGCCACATATTTATGAAGCAGCCAACTGCTGTATTCCTACACACAAGTATGTCCTGTATTCCACTGCAGCCGCAGGTCAGCTGAGGGAATCACTTTGTTTTAGAGTGAGGAGCTGCTGAACTTCAGCCTCCAGTGGCTGAAATGACAATTACACTAAAGAAACACTTCAAACATCCAGACAGAATGTGGTGGAACTTTACTTTAAAGTCTTCTGAACATATCTGACTGATTATCAATGATTTTATCTGCATCTTTTATTCCTTATTCAGATTTGACAACTCTAGTTTGTCAGAGATCAGCTGTTCTTCTCTGGGCTCAGCTCTGAAGTCCAACCCCTCCCAACTCAGAGAACTGGACCTGAGTCACAACAAGCTGCAAGATTCAAGACTGAAGGATCTGTGTGGTTTTCTGAAGAGTCCTCACTGCAGACTGGAGACTCTGAGGTCAGACTCATGTTTTATTTCTGCTCTCAGATTAATATGATGTTACAGTTGTGGTGACTCTGACCTGCAGACATCCATCCCTCAGTGTTTCAATGATGGGAAACATTTTTGCACACTGACATGAACAAATATATATTCAGTGTTTTCTTGTTCCAACACGACTATAAAGTTAATTCCCAACCCACATGGGTTAAGACATGTATTTAATTCTACAGTCGCTGTTTTAACAACATAAAATCATAAGTGCATATAAACATACACAAATACATTATTATCCTTTTCTCAAGTAATAATTTAGAATAATATATTCAGCAAAACAAATAACCAAACTAAAGATTTAACTGTTTTTCTAATGCCTTGGAAATGAAATCAGCGCCTACATGAGTCTCTTTGCTAAAAAGGAAGTCATGTTGCTCACAATCATACAAATCAAAGAAATCGACATAAATCTAAACCATGTTGCCAACAAAAACACCTCTGAGGTGCTCGTACACAGAACAACAAAACAAAACATGGATCTGACTTTCTACTTCATCCAGTTTGCATAGTGTACAAATCCGGTCTTCCTCAGGTGTGGCATTAAAGCTCCCTGTTTCTGGGACTAATGGAAGTGTTCCTGAACACAACTGTCCATAATGATCTTTGTCTTTTAGTTCATTTATTCTTAATGTAAGGTTCCACACTGTAAGTGTTCTTATTAAGACAGTAGGTTCTTCATTTTGGCTTCCTCCAAACATCCAGAGACCGTTTATCTCTCTGCTTTAGGAACAGTTTGTTTATAATATCTGTAATATCACAACATCATTTATTAATGAAAATATCAGATAAATCACTCATATAGAATATTAATTTCAGCTCACTGGCCCAGGGATGGTGATGAAAAGTGTCAAAATGAAATATCTTTTTAGTAATTCTGTCATCAGGCAGCTTCACAGATACATTCCTAATGTAAACATCAACACATCAGGACAACATCAATTTTGCTGTGATTGTGTAGCAAAGCTTTAGTCCAATCAGCTGCAGTGGTTTGGTTCCACACTAAGATAAGGATTGGCTCTAAGGGCTGGTCTGCTGGGGGAGCAGTTGCCCCGTTGCCCTCCTCTCTCTGCTGCAGGAAACATGTTTGCTCCGTCTGCCTCGCTGATCTCCCAGCTATGTTAAATATCAGTCTCAGGATTCTGTGGACTGATATCAGATCATTCAAATGAAGATCAGTCAAAATTGGGATATTTTTTTTTACCCATCCCCATAATCCCTTAAAGCTGACATAGGTCAGAATAGATTCTGCATATTTAAGTAGTATTTGCACATCCACTGTTCAGCTGTTATAAAGTTTGGCTGACTCTGCTGCTTGGTTATTTGATATGTTAAAATCACAGAACACATTGACAGTTTGAGTCAGATCAGGTTCTTTTCAGTGTTGTTTCATTTTCTCATTAAATCTTGTCACTGTCACTTATTTGACTGTCGTCTCCGAAAGTCACATCTTTTATTCTTCACTCAGGTTGGAGAACTGCAGTTTGTCAGAGATCAGCTGTTATTCTCTGGTCTCAGCTCTGAAGTCCAACCCCTCCCATCTCAGAGAACTGGACCTGAGTGAGAACGACCTGCAGGATTCAGGACTGAAGGATCTGTGTGGTTTTCTGAAGAGTCCTCATTGCAGACTGGAGACTCTGAGGTCAGACTCATGTTTTATTTCTGCTCTCAGATTAATATGATGTTACAGTTGTGGTGACTCTGACCTGCAGACAGGTTTATATTTATGAGGGAAAATCCTCTTCAGGTTTTAACATTCAAATAATTTAAAATAACTTTTGAAACCTGATTTGTAATCATCTGAAAATTTCAATTTCACACAGTTTATATTCCCAATGTTGACAGTTTGAGTCAGTTCAGGTTCTTTTCAGTGTTGTTTCATTTTCTCATTAAATCTTGTCACTGTTTGTGAAGTTGCTTCCTGTTGGTTCAGCTGTCTGACTTTCATTTTGTAAACCGTCACACTGAAAAGATGATGAAAAATTAAACACTCTCAAGCAGGAACTTTGTCTCCTAAAGTCACATCTTTTATTCTTTACTCAGGTTGGAGAACTGCAGTTTGTCAGAGATCAGCTGTTCTTCTCTGGTCTCAGCTCTGAAGTCCAACCCCTCCCATCTCAGAAAACTGGACCTGAGTCAGAACAACCTGAAGGATTCAGGACTGAAGGATCTGTGTGGTTTTCTGGAGAGTCCTCATTGTAGACTGGAGACTCTGAGGTCAGACTCATGTTTTATTTCTGCTCTCAGATTAAT
The DNA here is from genome assembly GCF_900963305.1 of Echeneis naucrates. Classification (NCBI taxonomy): domain Eukaryota; kingdom Metazoa; phylum Chordata; class Actinopteri; order Carangiformes; family Echeneidae; genus Echeneis; species Echeneis naucrates. The sequence continues at coordinate 15,281,925 of NC_042528.1, read as the reverse complement.
ATGATGTTACAGTTGTGGTGACTCTGACCTGCAGACATCAGGCTGATATTATACTGATCCTCACTGAGGATCTTCATGCTGACGTCTGTTTTCTTCTTCTCTGGTTTAGTCCAGTCAGTGTGGCAGAGAAATGTTGAACTACAGATTTAAAACTTGAAGAAAATAAGAAAAATCCTTCCTCTTGTTCCAACATGACTATAAAGTCATGTGACTAAAGCAGACTGACTGAGAGATTCAGACCAAACTCAGCATGTTTGTGAAACGTGGTCACAGCTGAATGAAGTGAAAATGTTCCAGATGTTGTGAACCATGTTTTGACTTTTCTCCAAAGTTCATTCTGATATATTTGTTGTCTTTGAAAAGTTGAGGATGTTTCGTAGAATCTCTAATGAACATGAGTTTGTACAGATGGAGCTGGTAGAGTTTAAGAGGCCGAGTCACTACGTCTTAATGGAAGCAGCAACATGTCATTAATATTAATGAGAGCTGTTTGTCACTGTTTGTATTTAACTGTTGTGAAGCTGCTTCCTGTTGGTTCAGCTGTTTGACTTTCGTTTTCTAAGCTTCTACTTTCTAAACCTTCAGCTCTGAACAGATGATGAAACATTGAACACTTTCAAGCAGGAACTTTGTCTCCTAAAGTCACATCTTTTATTCTTTACTCAGGTTGGAGCGCTGCAGGTTGTCAGAGATCAGCTGTTCTTCTCTGGTCTCAGCTCTGAAGTCCAACCCCTCCCATCTCAGAAAACTGGACCTGAGTTGGAATGACCTGAAGGATTCAGACCTGAAGGATCTGTCTGATCTTGTGAAGAGTCCAGACTTCAGACTGGAGACTCTGAGGTCAGTAGAGTTGGACTCAGTTCATGTTCCTTTCAGTAATATTGTTTAAATCCAGTATCAGAGCAAAGACTCAGTGTTTCCTGTGAACCTTTAAACTCCTCAGTGAAGCTGTGAGAGGAGAACAGAAACAGATTTCAGAATTAGACAGAAAGACAGAGAGAAAACAGTCAGCCAATCAGATCAGTCAGAGGACTGTTGTGATCATGTGACCATCAAATGAAGCAGATTCCAGCTGAAGAACTCAGATGTTCAGATTCTGGTCCTCGTCCATCAAACTGTCAGATCTGAGCTGAGACTGTTTGTTCTCTGATCAGGTTCATCTGTCACAGCTCTGAGATCAGTCTGACTGAAAGCTGCACATCACTGATCTTCTTTCATCACACTGTCACCATGTGGTCTTCCTGCAGACCAGAATCTGTCTGTCTGTCTGTCTGTCTGTCTGTCTGACTGAGTCTCTCAGTTTAAATGGACCTTCAGTAAATCATCAGTAAAGTGATGAACCTTCATGACTCAGCTCTTTATCTCCACTGTGGACTCAGAGAAATGTGCTGAGTCAGCAGACTTGAGGTCTGTGAGTTTCCAGCTCAGTGTGTTCACTCCAACACGTTAATATGAGCTGAGAGGAAGCAGCTGCTGCACATCTGGACTGAACAGGACTGAAGTCCCTGCAGGTCTTTATGCTGGATCTGCATCACTGACTGACAGCTGATGGACAGAGTCAGGAAACACTGATGGATCTGCTCTCTTCTTCTTCTCTACAGGTGGCAGTGGTGGCTGTGAAGTGGAAGTTGTGTGTTGATGGAGGATCAGCTGCTTCCTGATGATCCAGATGTTGCAGCAGCAGCTTGTCCAGACTCTGGACCATGCTCCTGGGAGGTGGAGAGGAGAGCTTCATCCAGCAGAGACTGACAGAGGAATCAGAACTGGTCTGAGAACAGAGTCCAGTCCACCATGATCCCAGAGACTCCTCAAGTCCTCCTCTCCTCTCAGCCAGCTCCTCCAAACTCCACCTGGGGTTTAGGTTCAGCTTCTTCTGGACCCTTTGGGCTGCTTTGGGGACATTTATACAAGCATTGCTCTATAAAAGATGTCATTTTGTTGTGAAACATGTGACTGTCAGTTGTCACAGATTAAGCTTTTAATTGGCCCTTTCTTCCCTTCATAAAATGTGAATGGTCTTTTTTTGTTTGTTTGTTTTTTGTTTTTTATTCTCTCAAATAATTCTTATTTTTAACATGTTGCAAAAAAATTCTTATTGAAATAAATAACAGGATGCTGAAAGGGTTGAACTCAGAGGACACTGCAGCAGTTTATCTTTTGAAAGGATTGATTCACACGGAAAGGCGCATGCGCACAAAGAAGCATACGATTCATCTCGTGAACGAATGAAGTGAAACATCAACTGTTATTAGAATAATAAGTGGCATTAAATTGAAATAAAAATCAAAACTGTCAATTTCACAGTTTGTTCCTCCCACATACTGAGATGTCTGTTCTGCCTTCTACTTATTAAAATACTTTGTTTAATGTTCATTTAAATACTTTGTTGGATCTGTCTGTCTGTATCATGTCAGAAACTCTGAAACACTGAACTTCTTTAAAACACGGTGGATTTACTGATATGAAAGTGTTATAAAATGCAGGAAGTACTTCTGAACATGCCAGCAAGTATTGAAGGCTGCTGAAGCCTGGAGATCCGTGACGTGGTAACCATAACCATGTAACCATTCAATCGTTAAACAAGCATTGGTGGTTCAGTGGTAGAATTCTCGCCTGCCACGCGGGAGGCCCGGGTTCGATTTCCGGCCAATGCAGAGTAACTCTTTACCAACATCCAGATGTTAGAAACACAGTGCTGCTTGGAAAATACCCTGATAGACTCCAACACACTGTGACTTTGTGAAACAACCAGTGGAGCCCCCTGGTGGTCAGTAGAAGTGCAGCCCCTCTGAGCTGGTGGCACACCAAGGCTTCAGTCTGCACACATCTTCCACGTGATGGCACACACACTGTGTATTGTGGCAACATCCGTCCCCTCAGAGAGAATCTGCTCTTTAACCCTCCTGTCGTTTTCACCCCCCGCCCCTTACTTTAGTGTTCCTGCTCTGTTTGATACGGTGGCCGGTAAGTGCAAAACTAAATTACAAAGTGCCAAACACTTTTAAAAGCGTCACACAAATTTACATGTTGGGAAATATTTTTACATTTTATTCAGCAAAATTACACAAGAAAAACACTTTTACCCCGGACAAAACAAACTTACAAATTAGAAAACAAATTTACATGTTGCGAAACAAATTTCCAAACGACAGAATCTTCCGGAAGGGGAATGTACCAAATGCCGGAAGTGATCCAGAAGAAGATTGACTGTGAGCTCAAAAAGTTTGTATCGGTTTGTGTGGTGGGCAAACTTTGCAGGCATAGATTAAATGATGTTTTGGCCGTTTTGTGGAAACAACTTGAGTCAATTTACGCGGTTGTGTTTTCCGTGCGGACGATCTGTAGAATGTTTAACGTTGATGAACGGACCAGACGGAAGGAGCACGCGCACAGCAGACATCTAATAAACAGCCGGAAAATGCTAAACAAGCTAAGTGTAGCATCGCGCTAACTAGCTGAAGCCGCTGTCAGACATGCAGTGAATTAAAGTGCACCTTTTCATTTAGCAGCCAATCGATGTCTTCACGGAATAGCAACGCGTTTAATTAGTATGTGTTGCTAATTTTTATTTTAGGCTTTCAGTTATGCTAAATGCACAATTGTTGCTGATTGTTTTAGCTGCTGCTAACTTTCTTTTTTGATACGGAACTCCGTTCATTCCAGCAGAACAACCATGAACATCATATAAACAATTCATGGAGGACAGAAAGTCAAAGTCAAAAGAACTGTATTATTATATTATTTTTACATATTTATTCATTCTGATGTAGCAAAATTAATAATGTGTTTGTTTTTGCGACATCGAGGAGCACAGCTGAATTCAATGCAGCTGACACTGTGGTACGTTCATTTTTACATTTTGTACTTTAATTACGTTTTTTTTTTAAATTATTATTATTTATTTATTGATAGGATATGCATTTGGTTTCAAGCATAAAGTCTAAGAACCAAGTCTTGATTATTTGGCATTTACTATTCCAATCAGACACCCTGATAACCTTTCACCATTGATATATACTGTATGTGGTGAGGGAACAATAATGGAAGCTGTTTAAAGTTGCTGACAATTGTGTGCTTTTCTTCTCAGGTTTTGGAACCAAAAAAACACAGTTCTCCCAAACGCAAACCTGAAGATAAAGGGTAGGTATTAGTTTTTACAAAAGAAGTAATTTGTCTTTAAGTTGTTGATGTGATTGTGATGAACATGTGATTAAAAAAATCATCTTATTTATAAATCTTATGGTTCCTCTCTACCTCTAAATGTTACTCCAAGCTCTGTTATACTCTGTATCATAAAGTTCATCAGTTTATCAATTTTATCATGTTTCAGAGATTCATCCACAGCTCAGCCTGGACAGGTATTAAGGCAGATTATGGCAGCCTGATGTTCTTTGCTTTCAGTGTGTTGTTTCAGACATTTTCATTTGTTTTTCAGACAGTAATATCTGACACTGAGGATCTGGATCCACCTGAAACAAATCCAGTCAGGAGTACTTGCTACGGGTAAGTAAAAAAACAACAGCTACTCACTTAATTTAATTTTAATTTATTGATTACATGGGAAAGATATTTGCATTTGTAAGATGTTCAACATATTCTGAAACCTGTGACATGCTGGTAAAATTCACAGATGATGCTGTTTTGGAAGAAGGAATTGACCCAGGTGGGCCGAGACGAGAGTTTTTAACTCTACTGATGAAACATCTGAAAGACCGGCCCATTTCTGATGGACCAGAAGGACATCAGTTCTTGGTGTACAATGCAAATGGTATGAACAGGGTTAGATGTAAACAACACTAATGGTTAATGATCATTAACTTTATATGTCACATGACATACGCTTTGTTGCTTGAACTATTTTTCAAAAACGTGTTTCATCTCAGATTGAGAATGTTTCTTCAGTGGATGCTCTGCGAGAATGCATCATGAGACACAGCACAATGTTACAGACAGCAGGATGTCTGAGACGTGTTGCTGCTGTTGAAGAAAAGAAAGAAATCCTGTCAGACTCCCTCCGATGGTACATTATTGACCGCATCTCATCTGTAATTGACAGGTAAGATCATATTTGTAATGATGTGATTTTTATTTTTTTGTATTTAAGATATTTTAGTTTGAAATGCCTCATCATCCCCCGCTGTGGTTTATTAAGAATGTATATTTTTTAGCTCTGAGTCAGTGTGTCAGAATGTGTGCCTTAGTTTAGTATAATTGCTGTGTGATGTCTGTCTCCCCTTCCTCTGTCTTATGCCAATCAAAAGGTGCTCATGTCATTCCAGTCTTGTGTTTGTGTGCGTAATTCTTGCAGTCTGTAGAGTAACAATTACCCTGCCAAGTGCAAAGCAAGACACAGAGTTTTTCTTTAAATCAGTAATGTTCAACACACAACCATTTTTACTCATTTCTATATGTTTGGGTGGATAGTCATTTTAGAAAACATTGAAGTTTCTTTAGGTCATTTAAATGTGAAACAATGTTTGTGGTGACTTTTTAGATTCAAAGATGGTCTTTCAGCTCTTCAGTTTCTGACTGCACTGCAGCAACAGCCTACTTTGCTGGCCCCTGTCCTGTGCCACTCTGAAAAGCCACTCACTGGTCTGGAACTTGAGACTCTTCAAACCTGACCTCAGTCCATCAGGAAGTAACAGGAGACTTAAAGAAAGTCAAACTTTGGGCTACTGGGCGGACTGTGTCTTTTATTGTGAAGGTTTGTAAATCACTTTTTTTATGATTTGTTGAGAAAGTGCATTGCCAAGATGTAACTGAAGGTTTTTCTTTGCAGAAGGTCAGGCTGCTGTGTCTCTGGAGGATGTTTTGATGTTTGCAGCTGGGCTGACTTCACCTCCCCCGTCCGGATTGGAACCATCGCCAAGAATAGAGTTCCTGGATGACTCTCCATTCCCAGTTCCCAATACATGTTCAAACACATTGAAATTAGCACTCCCAGATTCACACACTGTGTTTAAGTCACACGTGGATTTGTAACTGTAACTTGTAATTGGTAACTAGATCACCCCTCGAGACCAGACTCCAAAAAGGTGTTTTTTTTTTTGTTTGTTTTTTTTCTCTCCACACAGTTAAGATTTTCACTGTTAAGTTTTAGACAAAACAAATTTCAAGAAGTTTTGTATTCCATACTTACAAAAATATAGGACTCATTACTTTGCTATAATTTTTATCAATTGATTTCAAACTCAGAACAAATGAAGCTGTGACACTTGGTGTTCAGACAGACTGCAGTGTTCCACCACTCCAAATCAGATTTCATAGTTTGTCATTCACTTTTCCTTGTGATGTTTCCAAATGATTCTGGTACCTGTTCATCTGAGGAAATGAAACAATGGGAACGCAAATGTTATGTTGACAAACAATATATAATAAACTATTTTAAAACAGAAAAATTGCATGTTTTTCAGTCATGGCAATATTTGATTCAATTCTGGGTTACTTGTCTAATACCAAATCACAGCACAGTCATCTCATGGCTCTTGACATGTATATATATATATATATAAAAAAAAAAAAAGACAGAAACCCCAATGAGTAAGCACTTGATAATGCAGGAAGTCACTGACTCACAGCTGAGCAGTTTCTTTCAGCTTCATGTACAGTTCTGTTGCAGACTCCCAGTTCTCTGGCTTCTGTAGTTGTTTGTGCTCCATAACAAAGTCAAAGTCCTCCTGCATGTTTGAGTCCCCACATGGAGCTATTGACAGGCTCGCCTCTGGAACAGCATCCAAATCAGCTGGTTCAATCTCAAATCCAGTCTGTGGAGCCAAATCTGTGTTAGATACAATAAATAGCATTTATATTATTTATTTATATTTAAGGAATAAAATAACAAAACAAAAATGGAAATATCCATCCATCACCAATATTACCTGTGTGGTCAGCAGTACAGTTCATTGGACATGACGCTGTTCTGGAAGTGTGAATCCTGTGACTGTTCCACAGTCTCACACACTCATCCAACATCACCATAGCAACATCTCAGAAGGCACTGATGCTCATGGCTCCCGTTGAAGTATCCAGCAAACAACTCCATCCAGAACTCAGACCTGTAGAAATGGATAGAATCGGAAGTAAATATATATTATTAGTAGAAGTGGGACTCCATTAAAAAAATCTAATTAATTAAAGGCTTTGAAATGAATTAATTGAAATGAACGCGTTAAAGTCACAGCCTCAGTTATTATATATGTTTAGAGGAGTTCATCTGAGATAGAACATAAAGATAAAAATCAAATGAAAGGTCAGTCATAATAAAATGACTTCATGAAGGCCACTTACCTTCCCCTTCTAAATATGGCCCACCAGGATTCAACACGCTGCTTATTCGTGGATGAGCCATACATGTGGCTGGACGGCCCAGAGCAGCAGTCATCATGATGGAGGCGTAGGGGAGACTGAATGGCAGCCATAATGCCATTCTCCGTGCCACAATCAGTCCTCAGTCTCATGAGAGGAGATTCTCAGCGATCACTGTTGGCTTCTTGTTATTTGTCGGTCCACATTGGAGCCACAGCACTTTAGGTGAAAAAATCCATCCATGCGTCCTGAGAGAGCCAGTTTATCAGAACCATCTGCATGCCACATACAGTTCGCTCCCATTGAGTAGCAGCTTCTTCTTAGAAACCTTCTGCGTGCTCTCTCATTCATCACATCATCTCTCTTCACTCGAAGATTGGACTTTTGTCTGAGTACCTGCCACATCGTCCGATAGCCAAACAGTTGTCCAGGTCCACGAAGTTCCAACCTGATGGCGTTTGGAGAGGAATCATCCTTTGAAGAGTCCGCAGGCTGATGTTTGCACCGTTTAAACTTCACATCATGCTTCAGTAGATCAGGTGCTGCTACCTCCGGATCTGTATATAATGGGAGTGTTTTCCCTCTCTGAGCTTTTAAATCAGCTCCATGTGGCGCCATCAATCCATGTTTATCTGCTAAAATAACAAAAAGATATCATTCATTTCACACACACATATTTACTTCCATATTTTACAGATATGTCCACACACGTACCTGGACCTGTTTCCTTTCGGCCCACAGTTCTTTTGACTTTGACTTTCTGTCCTCCATGAATTGTTTATATGATGTTCATGGTTGTTCTGCTGGAATGAACGGAGTTCCGTATCAAAACAGAAAGTTAGCAGCAGCTAAAACAATCAGCAACAATTGTGCGTTTAGCATAAGTATACGCCTAAAATAAAATAAATAAATAAAAACTAGCAACGCATACTAACTAAACGCGTCGCTATTCCGTGAAGACAACGATTGGCTGCTAAATGAAACGGTGCACTTTAATTCGCTGCATGTCTGACAGCGGCTTGAGCTAGTTAGCGCGATGCTACACTTAGCTTGTTTAGCATTTTCCGGCTGTTTATTAGATGTCTCCTGTGCGCGTGCTCCTTCCGTCTGGTCCGTTCATCAACGTTAAACATTCTACAGATCGTCCGCACGGAAAACACAACCGCGTAAATTGGCTCAAGTTGTTTGCACAAAACGGCCAAAACATCATTTAATCTATGCCTGCAAAGTTTTCCCAGCACACAATCCGATACAAACATTTTGAGCTCACAGTCAATCTTCTTCTGGATCACTTCCGGCATTTGGTACATTCCCCTTCTGGAAGATTTCTTTTGGAAATTTGTTTTCTAACATGTGAATTTGATTTGTTAGGGGTAAAAGTGTTTTTCTTCTGTAATTTTGTTGAATAAAATGTAAAAATATTTCCCAACATGTAAATTATTTTCACGCTTTGTAAAAGTGTTTGGCACTTTGTAATTTAGTTTTGCACTTACTGGCCACCGTATCAAACAGAGCAGGAACACTAAAGTAAGGGGCGGGGGGTGAAAACGACAGGAGGGTTAAAGAGCAGATTCTCTCTGAGGGGACGGATGTTGCCACAATACACAGTGTGTGTGCCATCACATGTGGAAGATGTGTGCAGACTGAAGCCTTGGTCTGCCACCAGCTCAGAGGGGCTGCACTTCTATTGACCACCAGGGGGCTCCACTGGTTGTTTCACAAAGTCACACTGTGTTGGAGTCTATCTGGTTTTTCATGTCTTGTATTTTCCAAGCTAAGAAGCAGTGTGCATCATGGTGCTCATGTTCATATAGAAAGAAGGAGGAAAAGCAGCAGCTGTGGTTTGCTGTTTCACTCCCTTTCCCTCCCCGCTATGAGCTGTCACTCACCCACAGCACATACTGTAGACTGGTTCACAGTCAGACTCATGATTCATGACTCATTGGTTCAGAGTGGAACTCATGAGTCCCAGTTCAGCAGCAGCACATTCACACACTGAGCTGAGAGTCTGCTGCACGACTCCGCTAGAACATTATTGGACTGTATTATATCACTATATCAGTCAATTAACCACCAACATATCAATCCTTACTTTAAACTTTAGTTTATTTACACAGCCCCTTTCGAACAAAAAACAACGTTCCACAAAGTGCTTCACACATTAAAAAAATAATAATCAGGATGAGACCCCCAAACAGGCCACATCATCATCCACACACACAGACATTCAGATTAAAACAGGATGTTATGTTTGTCTCCTAAAAATAATTTAGTACACTGATTAAAAATTGTCCTTTCCAAAGATGAACTACGCTGCTGCAGCATCCTCTCTTGAGTTCTGCCCTTTCAGCATACTTTTATTTACTGACAAATTTTTTTTGCCATATGTGGATTAAAAAATATACATATATTTTAGATAAGAACACAAAAAATATATATGCTTCATTTTAATGAAGGAAAGAAAACACAGATTTAAAAAGTGCTGACTGACAGTCACATGTTTCACAACAAAATGACATCTTTTATAGACTAATGCTTCTAGAAATGTCCCCAAAGTAGCCCAAAGGGTCCAGAAGAAGCTGAACCTAAACCCCAGGTGGAGTTTGGAGGAGCTGGCTGAGAGGAGAGGAGGACTTGAGGAGTCTCTGGGATCATGGTGGACTGGACTCTGTTCTCAGACCAGTTCTGATTCCTCTGTCAGTCTCTGCTGGATGAAGCTCTCCTCTCCACCTCCCAGGAACATGGTCCAGAGTCTGGACAAGCTGCTGCTGCAACATCTGGATCATCAGGAAGCAGCTGATCCTCCATCAACACACACCTTCCTCTTCACCGCCTCCACCTGTGTAGAGAAGAAGAGAGCAGATCCATCAGTGTTTCCTGACTCTGTCCATCAGCTGTCAGTCAGTGATGCAGATCCAGCATAAAGACCTGCAGGGACTTCAGTCCTGTTCAGTCCAGATGTGCAGCAGCTGCTTCCTCTCAGCTCATGTTAACGTGTTGGAGTGAACACACTGAGCTGGAAACTCACAGACCTCAAGTCTGCTGACTCAGCACATTTCTCTGAGTCCACAGTGGAGATAAAGAGCTGAGTCATGAAGGTTCATCACTTTACTGATGATTTACTGAAGGTCCATTTAAACTGAGAGAGTCAGACAGACAGACAGACAGACAGACAGACAGACAGCTGGAATTTGCTTCATTTGATGGTCACAAGATCACAACAGTCCTCTGACTGATCTGATTGGCTGACTGTTCTCTCTCTGTCTTTCTGTCTAATCCTAAAATCTGTTTCTGTTCTCCTCTCACAGCTTCACTGAGGGTTAGAGTTAAACAATATTACTGAAAGGAACATGAACTGAGTCCAACTGTAGCAGAAATAAAACATGAGTCTGACCTCAGAGTCTCCAGTCTGCAGTGAGGACTCTCCAGAAAACCACACAGATCCTTCAGGTCTGAATCCTTCAGGTTGTTCCACCTCAGGTCCAGTTCTCTGAGATGGGAGGGGTTGGACTTCAGAGCTGAGACCAGAGAAGAACAGCTGATCTCTGACAAACTGCAGCTCACCAACCTGAGTAAAGAATAAAAGATGTGACTTTAGGAGACAAAGTTCCTGCTTGAAAGCGTTCAGTGTTTCATCAAGTCAACACATGATTCACAACATCTGGAACGTTTTCATTTAATTCAGCGGTGACCACGTTTAACATGGTCTGAATCTTTCAGTCTGCTTGAGTCACATAACTTTATAGTCATGTTGGAACAGGAAAACACTGGATATTAGTGCTGTACCCAAAGAAAGGAAAAAAAAAAAACAGATTGATATAAGAATCACAATTCTCATTTACTATGATTCAGAATTGATTAAAAATGTCCCAAAATCGATTAAAAAAATAAAACAATGCTGACAAAGATGCTGTCTGACGTCACCACGGAGCTGGTTCTGGAAGATACACATGCACCAAAACAAGGCCCCGTCCTTGTTGCAGGCAAAGATTCTGACTCATTTTGGTTTTTATTGAGCTTGACATGACTTATTTTATAGCTTGCTGCTCAGAGTAGCAGTTGTGGTCCACACACATTTGAAAAGGCACTTTGCTTAAAATTTAAAAGGCATCATGTTTAACTGCTCTTTTTTTTTAAAGAGACACTTTTATTTTTGCTATTAAAGCAATATGTGATATTGTATTAAACAACAGTTGCAACAATTCCATCTGAGCATGAATAAATGTTTAAAGCTTAATAAATGTGGAAAAGAAACTTTAATCTCCATTCGTCATTTTGTCTTGCAAAACAGACTGGAGTAGATCATGAGGATCCTTTGCACACCTATAGATTGAAGCAGAAATGACTATGAATCGAATTGTTTTCAATCGAAAATTATCTTGAATAAAGAATCAATTTTGAATCGAATCATAACCCCAAAAATCCAAATCGAATCGAATTGTTCGAGAGTGAATGATTCCGACCCCACTGAATATATATTTGTCCATGTAAGTGAAGAAAAATATTTCCTGTCATTGAAACACTGAAGGATTTTTATTATTTTTTGAAGTTTTAAATCTGTAGTTCAACATTTCTCTGCCACACTGACTGGACTAAACCAGAGAAGAAGAAAACAGACGTCAGCATGAAGATCCTCAGTGAGGATCAGTATAATATCAGCCTGATGTCTGCAGGTCAGAGTCACCACAACTGTAACATCATATTAATCTGAGAGCAGAAATAAAACATGAGTCTGACCTCAGAGTCTCCAGTCTACAGTGAGGACTCTTCAGAAAACCACACAGATCCTTCAGTCCTGAATCCTTCAGGTAGTTCAGACTCAGGTCCAGTTCTCTGAGATGGGAGGGGTTGGACTTCAGAGCTGAGACCAGAGAAGAACAGCTTATCTCTGACAGACGGCAGTCCATCAACCTGAGTAAAGAATAAAAGATATGACTTTAGGAGACAAAGTTCCTGCTTGAGAGTGTTCAATTTTTCATCATTCTTTTCAGAACTGAAAGTTTAGAAAGTAGAAGTTTAGAAAATGAAAGTCAAACAGCTGAACCAACAGGAAGCAGCTTCACAACAGTCAAATACAAACAGTGAGAAGATTTAATGAGAAAATGAAACAACACCTGAAAGAACTTGAACTGACTGAAGGAGCAAACATGTTTCCTGCAGCAGAGAGAGGACGGCAACAGGGCAACTGCTCCCCCAGCAGACCAGCCCTTAGAGACAATCCTTATCTTAGTGTGGAACCAAACCACTGCAGCTGATTGGACTAAAGCTTTGCTACACAATCACAGCAATATGGATGTTTTCCTGAGGTGGTGATGTTTACATTAGGTATGTTTGGAGCCACCTTATTTCCACTGCTGCAGTGTGTTGCTCATGTACATTCATGTCACTGCTTTGGGGTCAGTGGTTCATGTAAACATTATTATTCTAATAATGGACCAGGTGGGAAGGTTCCTTGGAAAATGAAAGCATTAGTTCTGACAATCTGTTTGATATTCAAACTAAATTGGCATTACAACTGAAATATCCCAAACTCAACCAACAGAGCCATGTTACATGTGGATGAAATTAATATTCTATATTTGTGATTTCTCTGATATTTTCATTCATAAATGATGTTGTGATATTACAGATATTATAAACAAACTGTTCCTAAAGCAGAGAGATAAACGGTCTCTGGATGTTTGGAGGAAGCCAAAATGAAGAACCTACTGTCTTAATAAGAACACTTACAGTGTGGAACCTTACATTAAGAATAAGTGAACTAAAAGACAAAGATCATTATGGACAGTTGTGTTCAGGAACACTTCCATTAGTCCCAGAAACAGGGAGCTTTAATGCCACACCTGAGGAAGACCGGATTTGTTCACTATGCAAACTGGATGAAGTAGAATGTCAGATCCATGTTTTGTTTTTGTCATAGTCCACTCCTGGTTCTCCCCTCCACCACCCACTCTACCTGCCTGCTTACCTCTCTTAATCAGGATAAACAGACTCATCTGTTCCTCCCAGACTCCCCTTAACCAGCTCCTCCACTCTGCCTCTCTGCCAGATTGTCTTTGCATTACGCTCAGCTTTCCCGACGGACCTCCTGGGGCCTAACCTGCCTTCGGCCCCAGACCACTACTCCTCATCTCTGCCCCGGTAACCTGACCTGCTGCCTGTCTCTAGACTCTGCCTCTGCCTGCCGTCTGTTTGGGCTATTGCACGTAGTCAAAGTTCTCAGCTGTTCCAGTCTAGACGTGTGCCATTCTTGGGTGAGAGAGTGAACCCATTACAGTTTTGTTGTTCTGTGTATGAGCACCTCAGAGGTGTTTTTGTTGGCAAAAGGGTTTATATTTGTGTTGATTTCTTTGATTTTGGATGATTCTAAGAAACATTGAAATAAGACTAATAATAATAATAATAATATTTCAAATTAATATATGATGTCCTCTTTCAAAAACATTAGATTAACGTTTTCCATTACGATGTCATTTTGAAATAAACTTTTTCAAAATCTATTTTCAAACATTTAACAGTTAAATGTTAAAAACCTGAAGAGGATTTTCCCTCATAAATATAAACCTGTCTGCAGGTCAGAGTCACCACAACTGTAACATCATATTAATCTGAGAGCAGAAATAAAACATCAGTCTGACCTCAGAGTCTCCAGTCTACAGTGAGGACTCTTCAGAAAACCACACAGATCCTTCAGTCCTGAATCCTGCAGGTCGTTCCAACTCAAGTCCAGTTCTCTGAGATGGGAGGGGTTGGACTTCAGAGCTGAGACCAGAGAAGAACAGCTGATCTCTGACAACCTGCAGTTCTCCAACCTGAGTAAAGAATAAAAGATGTGACTTTAGGACACAAAGTTCCTGCTTGAAAGTGTTCAATGTTTCATCATCTGTTCAGAGCTGAAGGTTTAGAAAGTAGAAGTTGAGAAAATGAAAGTCAAACAGCTGAACCAACAGGAAGCAGCTTCACAACAGTCAAATACAAAAAGTGAAAAGTTTTAATGAGAAAATGAAACACTGTAAAGAACCTGAACTGACTCAAAGTGTCAACATTGTGATTTGAACACATCAGAAATAACCAAACAGCAGTGTCAGCCAAACTTTATTTCTATCTCTGATTCTGCCACATATGAACTCCTGTATAACAATCTGAGCTCTGGCAGGTAAGTCCACTCTAAAACCAGTCAAACAGTCTACAAACAAGCTGCAGAAGCTCTAGACAGAAAATGTAACTCATCATTAATGATATATTTGAAGAAACATGAACAGTTGAATGTGTAAATCATACTTAAATATGCTTAAAAAAAATAATCGATCCTGAAGCATACAGGGAGTCAATGCAGTGATTTTAAATCTGGTGTAATGTTCTCCCATCCCCTGATCCTCATCAGCACGCGTGCAGCTGAACTCTGTAATAACTGAAGATTAGAGATGCTCCTTTTGGGAAGACCAGAGAACAAAAATGGAATAAATGTGAATCCTACATCAGGAGCTCTGCAGGGACACCTTAACTTCCCAGCTCTAATTCCTGGTGTACCATGGAGTAGTGAGGGAAAATATATTTATATACTGTAAAAATCTTCTGTATGTTTTTACTCTCCTTTTTCACCCCCCCTCCCCCTTTATGTTTATTGAGGGGTTTTTTTGTTTGTTTTTTTTTTTTCTTTTATGTGTTTGGTTTTGTAACTTGCCCTGTACAAATGTCACTTTTAACAATTCTTAAAAAAAAAGGTTTGCAAATTTTTTTTTTTCTTAAGACCACATTTACATTGATAATGAGTCCTATTTATCGTTGGGATGCTGTTGGATAGAAGAAGTGTTTATAGATGTGGTCATCTGGCTGTGAAGTCTCACTCATGGCAAAACTCCTGTCGAGTTCATCTCTTCTTATTCTTGTTTTATACAACTGGATTTGTCAAGATTGAAGCAAGTACATTTCCTTAAATATATTTTTGTGTGTTTATTACAGTGTCTGGAACATGTAGATATTTAGTCATTCTAGAAAACATTCATTATATTTCATTCAAAACTTGTTATGTCCATGTTGTAATATTACAGCTTTAAGTCAGAGTGCCTGTGCACGTTACACATTACAAAAGACTGCATTTCTCATGGTCACATATTGAAAAATATGGAATAGAAATTTCAAATCTTTGCTGATTGACTGCGACTAACTTCGAAATCTGTTAAATTTAGTGTAGACTAATTATTAAATATGTGGACATGTGATATACATTTGTGCTATTTGAAACTCCATCATCTATAGCAGTGTTTCAAACTCTGTTTTTTAACTCCTAAATGATCCTGGGATATTTTTTTGAGAACTGATGAAGCACCTGTGATAAGAGGCCAAACATCTTTTTAGACAAAACTGAGTTCAGTTGCTTTCGATTTGACACAAATAAATGAATAAATAAATGAAATGAACTACAGACTTAAATCAGCATATTAACACACAAATATTAATATATGATGTCACCCTAAAAATATGTTTTCCAAAGTTACTTTCAAACCATTTAACTGTTTAAATGTTAAAGCCTGAAGAGAATTTTCCCTCATAAATATAAACCTGTCTGCAGGTCAGAGTCACCACAACTGTAACATCATATTAATCTGAGAACAGAAATAAAACATGAGTCTGACCTCAGAGTCTCCAGTCTGCAGTGAGGACTCTTCAGAAAACCCCACAGATCCTTCAGTCCTGAATCCTTCAGGTCGTTCTCACTCAGATCCAGTTCTCTGAGATGGGAGGGGTTGGACTTCAGAGCTGAGACCAGAGAAGAACAGCTGATCTCTGACAAACTGCAGCTCTCCAACCTGAGTAAAGAATAAAAGATGTGACTTTAGGAGACAAAGTTCCTGCTTGAAAGTGTTCAATGTTTCATCATCTGTTCAAAACTGAAGGTTCAGAAAGTACAAGTTTAAAAATTTAATGTCAAACAGCTGAACCAACAGGAAGCAGCTTCACAACAGTCAAATACAAACAGTGAAAAGATTTAATGAGAAAATGAAACAACACCTGAAAGAACCTGAACTGACTCAAACTGTCAACATTGTGATTTTAACACATCAGAAATAACCAAACAGCAGAGTCAGCCAAACTTTATTTCTATCTCTGATTCTGCCACATATGAACTCCTGTATAACAATCTGAACTCTGGCAGGTAAGTCCACTCTAAAACCAGTCAAACAGTCTACAAACAAGCTGCAGAAGTTCTACACAGAAAATCTAACTCATCATTAATGATATATTTAAAGGAACATGAACAGTTGAATGTGGAAATCATACTTTTTTGCTTCCTATTTCATGACTTTTCCAAATTTGATGGGTACAATTGATTAAGCATAAAATTATCATGAAGACATTTTTCAATGTGCTGAACACATATTGCACACATTGGTCT
This sequence comes from Echeneis naucrates, assembly GCF_900963305.1. Lineage (NCBI taxonomy): Eukaryota > Metazoa > Chordata > Actinopteri > Carangiformes > Echeneidae > Echeneis > Echeneis naucrates. Next base: position 15,265,220 of record NC_042528.1, on the reverse strand, counting down.
TCCTCTGGGGTCAATTTGACCCCAAGCTGTTTCAGCTGTGTAAAACTGGTCTGCCTGTGTGTGACCCATGTGTGACCTAACATTCCCACACCTATAGGTGCAGAATTGATACTTTTAAGTTGATACATGACATGGGGGGTATGAATGTGTGTGTGTATCTGACATATTACTAACACCTTCCGAAGTAGAACTGATATTTCCCGTGCTGTGGAGGGCGGGTTTTCCCCGTCAAAGACATTGGTAGTTCATTCAAAGGGAGGATCAAACACATAAAAGCTTGCTCTCTATCCAAATCATTTTGTTGTGGAGGACCCTGATTTGGAGGCATTGTCATCTGATGGGAATGAGAGTGTTGACCCTCCTGTTGTCACTCAACCACCAGCGACACGATCCCCTCCAAAATGAAAATATGGTCCTTTCTCCACTTCAACAGCAGGATAGACTTAGTGCTGCTAATATTATCAAAACGGTTCCAGGCCCAACCAGATATACAGTCAGCCATATTGAAGATGGGGACACTTGGGAAAACTTGGATGTAGTTGACTTGGAAGCCTACATTGGCCTGCTCATTTTGGCAGGAGTTTACAAATGAAAAGGTTAAGCAAGCAAGCCTTTGGAACGCTGAGACTGGAAAGGCAATATTTCCAGCCACCATGTCTCTGAAGACATTCCAAGTTTTGTCCCGTGTCATACGCTTTGATGACAAACAAACAAGGCAGGGCCTTGTTGTGCATTGTATGAATTACATGAATTACATTGTACCAGTACATTGGATGAATGTAGTGGAATGATGATTAGCATTTGCATTAAAAAGACAATACTTTGATATATTTAAATAAATTGCTGGTTAAGCTCCTTGATTCCTGGACTGTGCGAACAGCCAGACAGGTACGCCTACCCAACTGCAACCTTGAGGACGAAACGAGCTTGAAGAAAAAGGGGAGAGGAAGCTTTGATATGCGAGTGGAGGGGAACCACAACATCTGTGCCGTCAAATGGTACGACAACAGAGCAGTCACACGTGTTTTCTCCTTTGCTGGACCAGACACTGTGCAGAAGATTCAGCCCCGGGACAAAGACACCAAAACCATAACTGAAGCTGAGAGGCCTTACATTGCTGGTACCTGTAACATATAGATGGGGGGGATTTGTTGGACTCATTTGCATCAAAATACAAGTTCCCCATGAAATCCCACCACTGGCACATTTACATGGTCTGGCACAGCATCATCCTGCTGGATCTGACAATCTGTTTGATATTCAAACTAAATTGGTATTATGGCTGAAATTTCCCAAACTGAACCAATAGAGCCATGTTACATGTGGATGATGTCATTCTGTTGGCTAAGAAAGAAAAAATATTCACGTTATGCTGAACATTGTTCCAAAACGGTGCTGGAAGTGGAGACTAATGGAGAACCAAGACGAAACATAAGTGGAGCATTTTAGGCCAAGCTGAATGTTGTTAATCTTGGGACAGTACTGCTGTCCTACACTGATCAGTATAAATGTCCTGATGTTGGACCAACACATGACATTTAACCCAGCTGTCAGTGTTTTAGCTCAGTCTGCAGGTAGAGCCCTGAACAAGTCTGAACACTGTGCTCATCTGGGTGTTCATATTTTCACTCTGTTCTATAGTGTGTGTGTGTGTGTGTGTGTGTGTGTGTGTCAGACGATGCTTCTGCTGTCTGGGGATTCTGTGAATATTCTCTTTGTAATACTCAGCATCATAGAGCTATTGGTTATCTTACAGCAGTACACAAATGGACCTCAGTGTTGGCTCTTCATGGTGATTTGGGTTGGGAGCCCTTGAGTATCAGACATAAGAGACAAATGCTCCAGCTGTGGAACAGATCTGTGAAGCTGCCTGATCACAGAATTACTAAAAAGATATTTCATTCTGACACTTTGCATCACCATCACTGGGCCAGTGAGCTGAAATTAATATTCTATACGAGTGATTTATGAATTCTTTCTTCATTTGTCCTGCTCGTGTGATGATTGACTTTTTCTTTGCAAAGAAAATAAAAACTTGTCGGCCAGAAAAGTCTGTATTTCATTCTTCACCAGCAACAGAGAATTTCCACAACAGAAATTACACACAAATGTATCTACAGTAGCGGACTAACAATGGTCAGTGGAACTCCTCTAATGGGCTGTTGTCACAAGGAGCTTTGTGAACACTCCTACAGAGGTTAAATACCTGGGTCCAACTCCACTGTCTGTCAGACTAGTGAGGACTGATGAACTGATGAAGCCCCTGAGATAAGAGGCCAAACATCTTCTTAGACAAACAAAGGGCAGTTGCTTTCAATTTGACAGGCAAATAAATAAATAAATGAAAAAAAAAAAAAAAAACACAGACTAAAATCTGCATGTTAACATACAAATATTCATTAATATATGATGCCCCCTTTCAAAAATACAAGATTGATTGATAAACTGCTTGCAATTAAAATTTAATTTTCAAATTAATAGAAATCCGTTTTCCAAGGCTGCCTTCAAACCATTTAACAGTTTACATGTTAAAAACCTGAAGAGGATTTTCCATCATAAATATAAACCTGTCTGCAGGTCAGAGTCACCACAACTGTAACATCATATTAATCTGAGAGCAGAAATAAAACATCAGTCTGACCTCAGAGTCTCCAGTCTACAGTGAGGACTCTTCAGAAAACCACACAGATCCTTCAGTCCTGAATCCTTCAGGTCGTTCTCACTCAGCTCCAGTTCTCTGAGATGGGAGGGGTTGGACTTCAGAGCTGAGACCAGAGAAGAACAGCTGATCTCTGACAAACTGGAGTTGTCAAATCTGAATAAGGAATAAAAGATGCAGATAAAATGCAGAAATGTAAAAATCAGAAATGTTGAGAAGACTTAAAAACAAAGTTCCACCACATTCTGTCTGGATGTTTGAAGTGTTTCTTTAGTGTAATTGTCATTTCAGCCACTGGAGGCTGAAGTCCAGCAGCTCCTCACTCTAAAACAAAGTGATTCCCTCAGCTGACCTGCGGCTGCAGTGGAATACAGGACATACTTGTGTGTAGGAATACAGCAGTTGGCTGCTTCATAAATATGTGGCAGCAAAGGAAAGTTCTGCTTTGATGTGAAGATGAAGCTCTAAAATCTTCTAAATTAAGAACATTTCAACATGTGTGGGACTGTTTGTTTTCAAAGTGTGTAGAAGAGCTTTTTGATGTTGACTCCGTCCACAGCAGCTCATCACTCAGCTTCTGTACCGCTGCTCCGAACTCCATCTACTGCAGTAACACACTGACTGAGTATGACCACACCACAAAGAAACACAACTATCACTGTGCTGCACATGAACTGTGCTCAGTGCAGGGAAACCTGTGGTGGAGCTCCAATCCTTTGGAAATAACAGCTTTCAGAGCACAGGGGGGCCACGGCCACAACTGACTCTGGTCCTCAGCTCCACACCCTCCAAGTCTGAAGACATTTATTAGGACATCACAGTGGACTGACCTCAGAGTCTCCAGTCTACAGTCTGGACTCTCCACAAGATCACACAGCTCCTTCACATCTGGATCCTGCAGGAGGTTTCCTCTCAGGTCCAGTTCTCTGAGATGGGAGGGGTTGGACTTCAGAGCTGAGGCCAGAGAAGAACAGCTGATCTCTGACAACCAACAGCATCTCACCCTGAAAAAGAACAAATCATGGAGATCAGATGAATGATAATGAGTCAGAAATGTCCTGATCCAGAACTTCTCCACCTTTTTACACTCATAGCCCACTTCAACATCTCAAATGTTGCTGGTCAACATTAGACATTGTTGCAATACAAAGACAGAGACCAAGACTTTAAAGATCCAGTCCTAATCCAGGACTAAGGTCTCCCTTGGTCCTGGTTTCTGTCTGGAGATCAAACACGTGAAACCAACTTTTTGGTTCCTCAAAGACTTTTCATTATTCATTCATTGAACAAGTATATTCAACTTTTGGAAAAGAATGACAACTTTTATCATAATAATCATCATCAATAATAATAATAATATTAGAACAACTGGTAACATGACAACTTGTTTTTGATCATTTCTGGATTTAAGATAGAAAATATACAACAACAACTGAACAGACCTCAGAGTCTCCAGTCTACAGTCTGGACTCTTCAGAAAACCACACAGATCCTTCAGTCCTGAATCCTGCAGGTCATTGTTGTGACTCAGGTCCAGTTTTCTGAGATGGGAGGGGTTGGACTTCAGAGCTGAGACCAGAGAAGAACAGCTGATCTCTGACAAACTGCAGCTCTTCAACCTGAGTAAAGAATAAAAGATGTGACTTTAGGAGACAAAGTTCCTGCTTGAAAGTGTTCAATGTTTCATCATCTGTTCAGAGCTGAAGGTTTAGAAAGTAGAAGTTTAGAAAATGAAAGTCAAACAGCTGAATCAACAGGAAGCAGCTTCACAACAGTCCAATACAAAGAGTGACAAGATTGAACTGGAAAATTCCAGGGAAATTTTGAAGTGCCGTGGGACCTGTTGCCTGGAACGAGTAACCCATGTGCCGTTCTGTGCTCAAAAGTCACCCCGATTACATTTTTGTTTGGAGAACTGATTGCGTTCAATTGTTTGACAGATATGACTAGGACCTGGATGAAGGAGAATATATGCCCAGGATGAGCGTGAACAAATGAGTCTGCTGAACATAGTAGTATGTTCGGTAGGGCCCTCCCAGCCCATATATTTGGGACAGACATGTAACGATCAGTGTTGCCAGCTCCTCGGTAAGGAAAGTCAATCAATCAATGAATTTGCATAATTTTATTCTTTTGTTATTTTTTCATGCTTCTCTCACTCAAGTGAATGAGCAGCTCCACTCTAGCTTTGATTAAAAAGTGATTTGGACTACTCCTTTTAGCGATCGTAGTTTGAAAAGTTTACTTTTTATGTGAAAACGGTTTGGTGTATTGGGAAAAGTACAACTTTTTCTCCGTTTGAAATTTCCAATGACATTTCTACATGCAGGTATGAGAGAGCTAGGTAACTGAGAAAAAAGGTAATGTTTGGGGTTTTTGTTTTTTTTTTGTTCCAATTAATTTCCTATGGAAAATTTTACCTTTTTTTTTTGGGTAATAACTATTCTAGCTGTAGAAGTTGCCTCTGTGCTGAAGCCCATGGCACTAAATAATAATAATAACAACAACAGAAGCACTACGAGAAATATGAAACAACTATTTAAAATATTGTTGATCCAAAGAGAATACATTCAAATTCTATGTGAAGACAATTTCTGGATTGAACATAGAAGATCTACAACAACAACTGAACTGACCTCAGAGTCTCCAGTTTACAATCTAGACTCTCCAGAAAACCACACAGATCTTTCAGTCCTGAATCCTCCAGGTTGTTGTGACTCAGGTCCAGTTCTCTGAGATGGGAGGGGTTGGACTTCAGAGCTGAGACCAGAGAAGAACAGCTGATCTCTGACAAACTGCAGCTCTCCAACCTGAGTAAAGATTAAAAAATGAAGATCAAATCATTAATAATCAATCAAATGTCCTCATCAATGATCTTTGTGTTATTGTGGGTCATCATCATGTCTCTGCACACATCATCCAAACAACAGCACAACATTCAAAGTACAGCAGCTCCAGTCAGTGAACTGACCTCAGAGTCTCCAGTCCACAGTTTGGACTCTCCAGTCCAGCACACACCAGCTTCAGTCCTGAATCCTCTATGTGGTTCTGACTCAGGTCCAGGTCTCTCAGATGGGAGGGGTTGGACTTTAGAGCTGAGGCCACGACATCACACTCAGTCTTTGTGAGTCCACAACCAACAAGTCTGTGATGACACACATTACACAATATGTCACTGAGACAGAGGACACTAGACATTCATCTGGAGGGTTTGAGGACTAAAGACTCAGATTTCTCTTCTGGTTTCAGATTTTCTCTTCTCACTGAATGTTTTCGCTCTGGCATGAAACTTTTGTTCTCATCTCTCTCAAACTGAGTTAAATCCAATTTTCAGGTGAAGAAATAAAATGTGTCCTCAGTCTGTCAGGGACCTGATCCAGGTCTGTCTCCTCTGAGGGACGATGAGGCCATGTGGACCTGAAAACATTTGACTATCTGCTGTTTTGATTTTCTCTTGAGTTGAGCTCAGTGAACAGTGAAGCTGGTGAAGATGATCAGTCACTGATACCTGCTGATGTCATCAGTCTTTAGCATTTCCACTAGAAACACAACTAAGTGAACATTTATTTCTGGCAGCATTTGAATCATCTGAAAACAAACAGCTGACAGTGAAACACCATCTGAATCAGATTGGATTTAAACACATCAGAAGGATGGATGAGAATGAGAGTGGACTCACCGAGCCTTCCTGCAGTTCCTCACAGCTGGGATCAGTCTCCGTCGTCCCTCCTCTGATGTGTTGTACTTCTTCAGGTCAAACTCATCCAGAACATCCTCTGACATCTGTAGCATGTAGGCCAGAGCTGAGCAGTGGATCAGGGAGAGTTTCTCCTCTGATCTGGTCTCTGACTTCAGGAACTCCTGGATCTCCTGATGAACTGAGTGATCCTTCAGCTCCATCAGACAGTGGAAGATGTTGATGCTTCTGTCAGGAGAGATAAAATAACTGTTCATCTTCTTCAGGTTGTTGATGGCTCTCTGGATGGTCTCTGGTTTGGTTTCTGTCTGACCCAGCAGACCACCTAATAGTCTCTGGTTGGACTGCAGAGAGAGACCATGAAGGAAGTGGACAAACAGGTCCAGGTGACCATTTTCATTTCTGAGGGATTTCTTCAGGACTGCCATCAGAAAGTCCTCCGGGGGTGAATCTTGTTGGTTTTGCCACAGAAGGTCCTCTTCCAGGAAGTCATCCAGGGGTAAATCTTGATGTTTTTCTTCCAGGAAGTCCTTTACTAGGAAGTCCTTTACCAGGACTTCCTTGTTACTGTGAGAGTGGAACATGTAGACTGCAGCCAGAAACTCCTGAACACTCAGATGAACAAAGCAGTTGACTGATTTCTGGAAGATCACACTCTCTGCTTTGAAGATCTCAGTACAGAGTCCTGAGTACACCGAGGCCTCTGTGACATCAAGACCACACTGCTCCAGGTCTTCTTGGTAGAACATGATGTTCCCTTTCTCCAGATGTTCAAACGCGAGCCTCCCCAGCTTCAGAAGAACGTCCCTGTCAGACTCCATCAGCTCCTGTGGACTTGTCTCATGTCCCTCATGGTACTTGATCCTCTTCCTCCTGGTCTGGACCAGCAGGAAGTGTGAGTACAGGTCAGTCATGGTCTGGGGCAGCTCTCCTTGTTGGTCTGTAGTCAACATGTGCTCCAGAACTGTAGCGATGATCCAGCAGAAAACTGGGACTTGACACATGATGTGAAGACTTTTGGACTTGTTGATGTGTGAGATGATTCTGTTGGACAGCTCTTCATCCCTGGACCTCCTCCTGAAGTACTCCTCCTGCTGGGTGTCAGTGAAGCCTCGGACTTCTGTTAGCCTGTCAACACATGAAGGAGGGATCTGACTGGCTGCTGCAGGTCTGGAAGTGATCCAGACCAGAGCCGAGGGAAGCAGATTCCCCTGGATGAGGTTTGTCAGCAGCAGGTGGACCGATGACTCCTGTGTGACGTCAGACACGACCTCCCTGTTGGTGAAGTCCAGTGAAAGTCTGCTTTCATCCAGGCCGTCCAGGATGAACAGAACTTTACAGGCAGACAGCTGCTCTGCTGTGACCTTCTGTAATGTTGGATGGAAAACATGAATCAGCCTGAGAAGACTGTACTGCTGATCTCTGATCAGGTTCAGCTCCCTGAATGAAAGCAGAACCAGCAGACTGACATCCTGGTTCTCCAAGCCCTCTGCCCAGTCCAGACTGAACTTCTGCACAGAGAAAGTTTTTCCAACTCCAGCAACGCCGTTGGTCAGAACCAGTCTGATGGGCCTCTGCTGGTCAGGTGAGACTCTAAAGATGTGGTTACATTTGATTGCAGCATCATGGAGGCTCTTCTTCTTTGAAGTTGTCTCCAGCTGCCTCACCTCATGTTGGGTATTAACCTCTTCACTCTGTCCCTCTGTGATGTAGAGCTCAGTGTAGATCCTGTTGAGGAGGGTTCCACTTCCTGTTCCTGTTCCTTCAGTCACATGTTGACATCTGGTCCTCAGACTGATCTTATGTTGATCTAAAACCTCCTGTAGAACACGATCTGCTGACAGAGAAGAGACAACGTCAGACTGAAGACAGAGAGTCTGATGTCAGTCAGAAGTTCAGTCTCACTCTGTTCAGGGCTGGTCTTTAGACCTGGTCTGGTTCTGGATCTTTGTCCACACTGGGGACAGGAGGAGTCTCCTGAAGAAGCAGACTGGTCCCAGTGTGAGGTGCAGCACTGTCTGCAGACCCAGTGTCCACAGCTGGTAGAGACTGGATCCTTCAGGACGTCCTGACACAGAGCACAGTGGGACGGCTGCTCCTCTTCAGAGACATGTCTTTTCCCCTTCCTGTCTCTGTGAAAACATTTCTTTATAACTGACATGATCTGACTAATGTAATAAAATGTTTGGGTAGGAAAAAACATCAGTAGTTTCTGGTGATAAAACCAGAAGATCCATCTCAGTGTCTTCCTGAATCTGCATGAATGATTCAGGATCATGAATATCTATGGATGGATTTTTATTCTCATCTTCACAGACTCTTACTTTGTCTCTGAGGGTCCAGGTTCATTACTGAAGTCTGGAGGAATAAAGTTGTTGGACCAGTCAGACTTCAGAGACAGACAGCTTGATCCTGGAGACTCTGGTCTGGCCTCCTCTTCCTCATCACAGTCCATCTTCTTCAGTACAGAGTTGGTCTGAGAGGGAAACACTTTCTGACTGACAGAGGACAAAGAAGAAACAGGACAGTTTGTTCCAAAGATACACACCCAAAAATACTAAGTAAATCCAAACACACACAGTCCATCTTCTTCAGGACAGAATCAGTCTGAGAGGTATTATCCACCTCGTCATTACGTTGGGTCAAAATGTCGATGGGGAGAAAAGGAAGTACCTCACTTCACTTTGTGTCCTCATTTTGTCCAAGACAGAGCTTCATTCAGACTCTTCTTCCGCCACAGTGGACAGAACACTAACTCAGCTAACGTCACTGATTATATCTGAACACGTCACTGCTTCAGTCAGACTGAGTCACTTTGGAGCTCAGCCTGTTTAACTGTGTGTTACTAACAGCCATCGCTTTTGTGGATTTCTGACTTTTTCAAAACAACACCATTAAGGAAGAGTTCACAGGTGTGTTTGAGTTCTTGCCACCAAATAAAGAATAATAAATTGATCCAATGTTTATTTAAATAGTCACAGTGCCACGTCATCCAGGGGTGCTTTTCATACTGAGAGCAAATCTAGAGAAGGTAGGATGAATGTTATGAGGGAAATTACATGACGAAGAAAGGCCCATCTGCTGTGGAAAAATTATGAATCCTGAATAAAAACACATGAGTAAGATAAGCACACACCTCCAGTACACAAAGCACATTACCAAAGAAAATATCCAGGTCACCAAACAGAGTGAAAAAAAATCAAGGCTTCATTTGGCTGTGGAACAACCACTTCTTCTCCATAATTATGATATATTTATTAACTTTTATGCAGCTCCAAGGCACTACCTCTACAGCTACAGTAGATGCAGGGGTAGTGTAGTAGTGTAGTGTGTGCGTGTGTGTGTGTGTGTGTGTACGTGTGTTTGTCTTTCTTTCTGTCAGTCAGTACTCAGGAGCACAGAAGCTGCATTGCTTTTCTGCATTTCTTTATAATTTTTTAACTACAAACAGCTACATCCCTCAACGTTTTTATTTGTTTATTTTCATTTTAAGCAGGCCAGTCATTGGGCAGACTGGAGAGGACCCGCTGCCTGTCAGTGTTTTCCTCACTGTCAGTTTTAATTATATTGTTAATGTTTCTCAACACATAAACAGTAAAGTGTCCTGGATAACTCAACAATATGATCGATTAACGTTATGGCCCATCAGTTTTAATAATTTCTTCTGTAATTCTTAGAAATCGATGGTGTGAAGACGCCAGCTGAAGCTGTAACATAAGCTGTTCCATCAATGTTATCATCATACGTCTGTCCCAGATATGAGGGCTAGTATGGCCCTACTAAACACAATAGTAGGTCTAGCAGACTGTAATCACTCGTGTATTTAATTCGGACAATGTTGGTGCTGCTATCAGGAATGTACTTTCACGTGACTGTGGAAAGTGGAAAATGCAGTATACTGTACATTCAGGGGTTAAAGTTGGGTTCTGTCACCTCAGATTAAGTAATAGATGAATTCACATCAATGATCATGTGATGCTGTTTAAAAAAAAAAAACTGTTTTTATACAGTATACAGTCAGATTTCATGGTATGAACACAGCCACATTATTCTTTGGTTGTAGTTATTGTTTTGTTTTTTTGGTTCAGAGGTTGTAATTTTTGTTCATAGTTCAAGTCTGCAGCTATTTTGGGGTGTTTGAAATATGAGTCCGTTTTGGACTTTCATATATTTATTTCTGAATTTAAATATTGAAAAGTAAGGTTGTGATCCATATTGTGGTGTTCAGCAATGTTTGCATATTGCCCATAAGAGTTAAATTCTTTCAGCCAAGTTCATTCAAGGTTTCAGACCAATTCAGACATGTTTGTTCTGTCATTGCTCAACAGAAACACGGCACAGCAGTTCAAGGAAATCACTTAACCTGAACCCTATCCCTTCATCGTGAAAGTTGATAAAAAAAAAAAAAAAAAATCACTTAAGATTAATTTGTTGTGACCATCTAAAAAACCTTGCAAAAAATAAATCTTCATCATTTCAATATTCAATTCTAATGTCTACTATTCATATACCTTATTAATTGTCAAAGAGGAAAATGATGCAGAAAGAAGACAAAACATTAATGTCCATGGGCATATCTGTCCACTAGATGGTGATAAACAATGTGGGAACATTTTACATTAAATCAGTCACAGTGTAGAGAAATCAAACTGTTTGTGCTGAACAAACTGGTCATATTAAAGTGCTGCCTTTGTTTCTTATTGCTTCTAAATGTATTGGAAGACAAATGAACAGAGGAAACTGAAGTCAAACTGAGTTCAGAGGCCTCTTAGAGAGCTGACCAGTTCTGAGGAACCTCCATCAATAAACTCAGATTATAATCAAACTGCTGCCAAAAGTAACATAAAAATCTAAATCAACAAGTACAATGTGATCACAGTGATCCTGCTGATCAGAAATATACAGATTCTCTCCTGCTGAACTCACTTCAGGTTGATTTACACGCATTACAGCTTTGTGTGTTCAAAAAACATGTGGCTGCTCGTTTTTCACTTTTTCATTACTCAACCAGTTTTCTTCCTCCTGATTAGAAACAAACAGGATGTGATGAAGTTCTACTATCTGTCCACTAGATGGTGATAACCAACACACCCTCAATTGTTTGGTTTGCATTTAGTTTAGTATTTTTCTTTAGGAAAAATTTCATGATTGAATAAGTAAGCAAAAAAGTAAAAGCTCAATTTTACTTAAGAGGAAACAATGATTGATCAAACTGACAAAAGAAAACACACATTTTTTGAAGTCCATGTCAATATGGACCAAACTCTCTGAGGAATGCTTCCAGCACCTTGTTGAATCTATGCCACGAAGAATTGAGGCAGTTCTGAAGGCAAAAGGGGGTCCAACCTGTTAATAGCATGGTGTACCTAATAAAGTGGCCGGTGAGTGTATATCTGACAGTATATCGGAAAATATGGGACAATAACATGATCCTTCATCCTTTGATACTATCAGACATTACGGTCTGTTCTCAGCTCAGCTGGAGTTTTTCTCTGTTCGTCAAAGTGAACTCTGACCTCCATGTCTCAGTGTCTCAGTGTTACAGAAGTCCACTGTGAGTCTTCGTCCCTCCACAGTCCACAGGGACAAACTGACAGTGAAATAATAATAATGTTAACACTCACCGGCCTCAGCCTTCAGTTTCCCTGCTTCTGCTCCGACAGCTTCAAAATGGAGGCTGAACTCTGAACACTTTTCCTCTCAGCTGCTGCGGTTACTGGAAGTCACACGACCCTCTGTGTGTGTGTGTGTGTGTGTGTCTGTTTCCTCTGTTGTCAGTGTAACTGTGACATATTTTATCCCATCCCATTTAAGATGATGTAACAAGAAGACGCAGCCTCACTGAGTCTCCATTTCAACTTGTGTCCAAAGTGTGGACTTAAAACTATGTACAGTATTTAAACCTGCTGATAGGCCGAGCAATAAACAATTTACGACATACTTTCTGCTCTTTCCTGAATATTGTTGTCCCGCCGGATAAAAAAGAGGAAAGCGCTCACAAGCAGAAAGAAACATGACGCCCCCTTTCCTATTGGTGGAAAAATGCAACACGTCAGCCAATCAAAAAAGTATGAGTCACAATCAGCATTTGGTTGCTGAGGGAGAGGAGAAAGATGTTGGAGGGACAGCAGGAAGTTAGTGGAAGTGTGACGTAGTCACCAGATTTTTCTCTGTTCTGGGGAGTATTGCTTGCTGAATGTGGTGACGTCATTTTATGCGTCTGCATTTATCCGATTGTGTGTGTTACATTTGTCCCGTCTGACTTTAGTAACACTGCCATGTTTGAGTTGAAATAAGTTCAGTGACTCTTTAAAATGATCGCGGTACGGATGATAATCAGGTTAGCCGGTCTATGGCGTTTTCTAGTGCAGGTAAGCAAGATAATGTTGGGTTAAAGTACTTTGAATGCTATTTTAAATATGTAATTTGTGGTTTTATTCCTTGGATGACAAAGTTCCTCTTTCATTTTATTATTCTCTCTTTCGGTCGAAAAAAACCGAGTCCAGTCGAGTAGAGCCGAATCTTCAGAGAATCCGTGCAGACAGGGGGGTTATTTTGATGGACACACCATGAGATGGACACATGGATGATGGACGCAAAAGAAAGACAGAGATATTGATAGTGAGTTTCGGATAAAGCAATAATTTGTGCAGCACCTTATTGTGAAATCTGATTGGTTTGTAAATATTTTTAGATAGCTGTCCGAAGAACACTTGAGACGCTGCCTGCTATTTAATATCAATGGTTGTAAATCATAAATCGTAAATCACTGAAGTTTTCACAATTTATGTTTACATTCTAAGTTATAAAAATGGTTTGTTAAACATGTCATGAAATATCATAAGCATTACGAAAAAAAAGAGGAAAAAATAAACAAAACATGGTAGATGAAGAATTATAGTTTCAAAATTATAAATTTTTTCAAAATACATGATTTAATCAATTTGCATTTTTTATTTATTTTATTTTATCTTATTTAATTTTTGGAATTCTAATGTGAATGTCACAAACAGCATTTTTTGTCAACACTTGTTCTTATTATTAATGTTAAGACCCAGAAAGCAGCATATTTGATTGATTGTTGCACCAACCTGAAGGTGATCAGTGTTTATAGCTCATAACCTGATCACAGATCAATAATCAGCCATTGGAAGAAGCTCTGAAACTTTCTTCTGCAGTCAGAACTCATCCACCTTCAGACTGGACATCTTCTGACTGTAGAACTGGAGCTTTTTATACATCTCACTGCAGCACAATAAAGTCCTCTGTGAGTATTGTGTGTCCCACAGTGGACATGACATCTGAGCAGCAATACTTCCACCTGCTGGAGATTTATTGTTACCACAGCTGTAAAATAAATCCATCAGAACATGAACTCAGTCTGTAGAATCCAGAAGATTAATGACACACTTTGTCCTGCTGTTATGGAATCAAATCCTAATTTAGGTTTTCTATATATTAAACTAATGGGCGCTGTTGGGGATCAAAGAGAAAAGGACAGAGGTATGGAAGAAGATTTTTCTTTTCTTTTAAGTAACAGAAAAAATGTCACAACAAAGAACGATTTACATCATTCTGAAATAACTTAGTGGAAGTGTGACGTAGTCACCAGATTTTTCTCTGTTCTGGGGAGTATTGCTTGCTGAATGTGGTGACGTCATTTTATGCGTCTGCATTTATCCGATTGTGTGTGTTACATTTGTCCCGTCTGACTTTAGTAACACTGCCATGTTTGAGTTGAAATAAGTTCAGTGACTCTTTAAAATGATCGCGGTACGGATGATAATCAGGTTAGCCGGTCTATGGCGTTTTCTAGTGCAGGTAAGCAAGATAATGTTGGGTTAAAGTACTTTGAATGCTATTTTAAATATGTAATTTGTGGTTTTATTCCTTGGATGACAAAGTTCCTCTTTCATTTTATTATTCTCTCTTTCGGTCGAAAAAAACCGAGTCCAGTCGAGTAGAGCCGAATCTTCAGAGAATCCGTGCAGACAGGGGGGTTATTTTGATGGACACACCATGAGATGGACACATGGATGATGGACACATCATTTCCAAATGTCATTAAGGAAGGTCTCTATAACCCAGACATCGAACTGCTGGCTGTAGGAATGCGCCCGTATTATTTACCAAGGGAGTTCACGTACACCATTGTTATCACTGTTTACATCCCCCCGTCAGCTGATGCAGCGGTAGCCTGTGTCAGTTATCAGCTCCACCGCTGCCAAACTACTGACTGAACACCCAGATGCATTCATGTTATATATTTTATTCCCTATGTGTAATGCTGCTGTTACACTGCAATTTCCCAATCTGGGATGAATAAAGTATCTATCTATCTAACTTTGTTATTGTTGTATCTGCTAAGTTAAGAACCATATATTTTCAATGAAAGTAGATGTGCTGGTTAAAAAGTACTTCCACCTGCAGTCTATCCAATGACCACCAGGGGGAGGCTCCAGTGGTTGGACAATGAAGTCAAAGTGTATTGAAGTCTATGGGGTTTTAAAGCTCCTTGATGGTCACGTATGTCTCAGGGGACTTGCTTCCGTAGTTTAGTGGTTGTCATGTTCACCACACACAAAAGATCCCTGGAGGAGAAACTGGGAGGAAATGACTTTATTCTTTGTTTGTTTTTCCTCAAAGTGACAGTGGACAGTATCTCCGCCTGTCTCATTGAAGACCAGGGTTCAATTCTCAGATGGGGAAATAAAGCTGTTTTAGTTTGAAAACATACTGGTTTCTCTTGCCTTTTTAAAGCCAGACTTCCTGCCTGTCTCATCGGCACGAAAATAAAAGATACAGTCAAGTAAAGAAATGTGTGTGTGGGGGGGTGCCAAGGTGCCTTTATACGTTGTTTGGTGGGAGGTGATAGTTGTTGTTACCACCTGAATTCAGAGTCCCTTTGTGGGGGTTTTATGTAAATTATCCTTTTCCTGTGGGGGAGTATGGAAGTATGACAACTGTAAATTACTCTGGAATCTTTACAGTTGGTGTTAGGCATTTGTTTGGTTCCTGTTTTCTGTTCAAGTGATATTTTCATGAGCTCTCTTTGGTACCAGAGCATCCCCGTGACCTTACTGTGACCTGTGGATCTCATTTCTGCCAGCCAGAGTCTGCTACATGTGAAAATAACATACTTTTATGAATGACAAAATCTGAAAATGTTCATGAAATAGATAGAAAACAGTATCACAGAGTCACAAATATTTTTAGAATTTTATAGCAAAATATATCAAATTTATAATTGTAAAAAATACTCAAATTTAATTCATTTTCACAAAACTATAATGGATGACAGTTTAGTTCGGATAAATGACTTCGATAAAGTGAGTAACTTACAGGGTTTTTTTTTTCAGTTTATATTATTTTCATGTCACAGCGTATGACGATTTTAGGCATAATACAACAAATTGTCACATAATTTCTGATTCCAAATAAAAATCCAAAAAAAAAATTGTTTCTATGAAGATGAGAGTGAGTAGAACAAAAGTCAACATTTTTTATGCATTTTATTTAAATTCTTTGACAAAACCCATTTTTCTGGTATATATGTCACTGACCCAAACACAAATGAGCAAGGACAAAAAACAGCAAAGCAAAAGTTAAAAAAAAAAAGACCAAAAATGTTACAGTTTACTTTTGGTCAACCAGCAAAGATCCTACAGTCAGCCACTTTGGCATTTTTCTTCTTAACATTCGTCACAACCAAACAGTTTCCCTTCTGTATGGACCTCCATGTGCAATTTAAGGCTTTTCTTTGGTTTAAATCTTTTCCCATAAACATCACAGCTGAAGGGTTTCTCTTCTGTATGGACCTTCATGTGTAATTTCAGGTTACGCCTTACTTTAAATCTTTTCCCGCAAACATTACAGCTAAAGGGTTTCTCTTCTGTATGGACCTTCATGTGTAATTTCAGGTTACGCCTTACTTTAAATCTTTTCCCGCAAACATCACAGCTGAAGGGTTTCTCTCCTGTGTGGACTACCATGTGTGATTTAAGACAATCCCGTCGCTTAAATCTTTTGCCACAAATTGAGCAGCCAAATGGTCTCTCTTCTGAGTGAACTACCATGTGCAATCTAAGATGGGCCTTCTGGAAAAAATTTTTCCCACAAACATCACAGCAGAACAGTCTCTCTCCTGTGTGGACCGCCATGTGCATGTCTAAGCTTCTCTTTCGTTTAAAACTTTTCCCACAAATATCACAGCTGAAGGGTGTCTCTTCTGAGTGAACTACCATGTGAAACCTAAGATTGGCCTTCTGCAAAAAATTTTTCCCACAAACATCACAGCAGAATAGTCTCTCTCCTGTGTGGACTACACTGTGAATCTTCAGATCCCACTTTTTTTTAAACGTTTCCCCACACTCAGGGCAGCTGATGGGTTTTTCATTGCTGTCACATTTTCTAACATTTACATCACCTTCATCTATTTTCACATCTGACTGGGCCACTCTGGTTTCATGATAATCATCTTCACTGATTTCAGTATCAGAGGAGTCTGAGACCTCTTCCTCTGGATCTGGATCTGGTTGAAGAGGACTCTGTGGATCACAGCTCCTGGCCGGTTCATTCATCTCTTCATCCTCACTCTTCACCTGAAACGGCCTCACAGGGTTCCTGGTCTCCTCCAGTCCTGGTACCTGGTCCTCCTCCTGTTCCTGTTTAAGGACTGGACTCTCTGAATCCTCCGGATCCGGACTGGAGGTGAACTCAGTAGGAACCTCTTTTTTCACCATCAGCTGCTGAACATCTGGAGGAAACGATTCAATAATGAATCCTCTTTATTAGCTACAATATGAACACAGTTATTCCTCCAGCTGCTTCATTCTACATCTGCCAAATACAGTCCTCAGCCTTTCTCACTCATAAAAACAACCGACCCGTTTTGTGGATCAGGACTCGGGGCTGCAGCAGCTCCAGCTGGCTCCTCTGCCGGTCGATCTCCTGCCTGAAGCCCGAAGCCTCCTCCTCATATCCGGCTACCATTCTGTCCACGGCCGCTAAGATCTCCCGGCAGGCGGCGGCGAGTCTGTCGGTGACAAAACCCCGCAGGACTTCTGCTGTGGACATTTTACCTTGTTCACCTTTCAGCTGAGGAACAAAAGACCATCAGTCCTGTTTGTGTGCAGCAAATATACAGATATTATCAGTATGAGACACTTTATCAAAACATTTCCTATATTATTTTTTTAAACATTGATTCAATGTGGTCATTAACCTGCAATACGCCCTTTAAGGTAACATTTGTGACTTTCTAACTACTTTCTTCACCCTCCACCCTCCATATCATTGATAAAACTTGCTGACTTGTGATTGACTTCTGAAATCACCAACATCACCCCAACAAATAGCACTTACTGCTCTCAGAACAGAAGTCTGTGCTCCAGTTGGGGAAACGTTGGTGACAAATGCACTAATTCAGCTGATCTGAAGAAATGTATTAATTTTTGTTCAAATTTCATCCAGGACAACCCCAAAGAGAAGCACTTTTACAACAGGAAGTCTTCCGTCTTTTTATTTGAAATGATCATTGTTGCATTCTAAGAAGAAGTTGTTGTTTTTGTCAGTCAGCACTGCTCCAACAAGTAACACTTACTGAATTCAACAGTCAAGTCAGTGCTCAAGTTAAGGTAACATTTGTGGCTTTCAAACTACTTTCTTAACCCCCAATTGATAAAATGATAAAACTTCTTGTCCTGGTGATTGAATAAAAGACAGAATTGCATTCCTCGTTTTTTTTTTGTCCAATTTCCAACCAGGACAACCCCAAAGAGAAGCACTTATGCACAAAGACTTCATCAGTGTCTCTGATTGGAGTGATCCGAGTTAGATCTGAAGAAAATGTGGCTCCAAGACTTACTGTTGTTTTTGTCAATTAACACTGAAAGTGGAAAAAGAGAGCAATTGAATTGGCTAAGTCACATTAAGCTTTAATTTTTACCTCACTTAGGATCTTCTCCTCAAGAGTCTATGCAGCAACTTTCCAGTTGTGTCATCGTTCCAATGGACTCCCTTTCAGGCTTCTACCTGAATTTATCTTATACCTGAATGAAACCACTCCCACAGCTCCCTGTCTACTTAGTTTGGGCGGTTTCAATGGTCTTGGTAATGGTTTGTAATGAAGAACACATTTAGTCCATCAGGAACAGACAACGATCCTCTTAAATTCATGAGGACCGTTAGCATATGGTGAGAGGACTGTTAACTGCAGTGATTAGGGATTAGGGTTGTGTTGTTGTGGCTGATCTACAAATTTAAAATAGCAAATCATCATAATTTTTTACTGAATTTCTGAGCAGGACAACCCCAAAGAAAAGCATTTATGTAGAAAGGAATAATTGTAGCTGTCTGAGTTAGAGCTTGCTGTTGTTTTTGTCAGTCAACAAATAGCTGAGCTGTGTAGTTGTGTTGTGCTACACACCAAACATGTCCAGAAAAGACAGACTGTTCTGTGTATTTCCCTGAAGAGTTGCCAGACTGTGTTCACACCATGATTCCTGCCATCACAGTTCAGCTTTTTCATCTTACTTTTGTTATCCTTCCCAAAATTTTATTTGATGGCACAGAGGGACCCCGAGGCACTAATAAAAAAAGGAGGGGGGCCTGAAAGTGTGACTTGGTTCCCATCGTTCATATTAAAGAGCCATTCACTCTCTGTGATCAGCTTAGGGTTAGCTGTCATGTTTCTAAAAGCATGTCTGAGGAAACAAAGCGTCAACAAGTGTTCAAGGCAGTGAGTTGGCGCCTCTCACCACTTCCAGTTCAACTTCCAGGCCATGGAAGCAACAATGAGAAGTCATTTCCACTGTGTGCTGTGCAGAAACAGCTCAGTCGGTAGAGTCCCTGGTTCAATCCTGGATTTTAGTACCTGTGGTTTATCTTTAGAAGACTATCTTTTTTAATTAATGAGAGATAAAAAGCTATTTAGGAAATGTCAAGGTGCCAAACAAACCAACAGTTTCTACCAACATTTAATTGAGGAATCAGTTGAATGAGGACAGATGGGAATTAAAGCAAAACAAATTCATCAGTAAGGATCTTTTCTAAGAGGGCCCTCAGACAAAGAAGCTGGGTCACAGCACAGCACAGAGGATTTGAACCCACAGATCCAGAAGAGACTGCAGCACAGCCTGCTATGAGCAGACTGTGTCCAGGACACAGAGGAAGAGGACGTCTCCACATGCACACTTGTTCTTGATGTTTTCACTTACTGTTAAATTAAAAAAAATAAAATTTTAATTCATCCAAGTGTAATTAGTGAAACCAAACCAGATACTATCCAGCAAAAACAGCTGAGTAGAGTGCTGTGGATTTGAGCCGGTAACAGGTTGAATGATTCCAATGCAGATAAAGGTTGTGTATGTTGGCTGGTTAAAGCAGCCTGTGATTAAATCCCAGCAGTTCCTTGTTGCTAAAGTCAGATGTTGTAGAAATAAACTACCTTTGGGTTTTCATCAGCTGTAGGTTACAACATGATAAGCACATGATAAGCACTTCCTGTGCAAAAGGCCACTCTTTAACTAACTTTAACTAACTAACGGTAACTTTGTTACCGTTTTGGTACCGTTCATTTGTACTCCTATGGTTTTATAGATATTACATATTTCTGGTGATGGTGTCACCCAGCCCGCCATGTTCTCTGAATGGACCTGAAGTGGTACAGTTTGTCTCTCTGCTAGATGAGTCCTAACAACAGCACTCAGCTGTGTCATATTTTAAGGCTGTGCAGATTACAGAGATTCTCCAACATGCTCTGTAGCTCCCCACCTGGGAAACTTGGTCCATGAAAGCAAACAACCGTCAGAGTCAGGCCGACCACAGAGCCTGTTCTCCTGATCAGCCTGTTCAGTCTCTGTGTGTCTCCCTTTTTGTTGCTGTCTGCTTTAGTTTAGTTTATTTCCACATTAGAAGCACACTGATAAAGACTTCATGATAAAACACTGTGCAGGGGAAGTTAGAAGTCACAAAAGGTTTATGGAAATACTAAAAGCACCAAACTTTTCATTTTCACATTATTAGACTTCTGGATCGCTGTCTCCTACTGCTAAAGCTACCACACCATGGAGGGGATGTAGCTCAGTGGGAGAGCGCATGCTTTGCATGTGTGAGGCCCCGGGTTCAATCCCCGGCATCTCCAGAACTTATCTTGTCTAAAACTTAGGCAATTTTTACGATGAGAGCAGAGGAGTATCTTACGAAGGAAGCTCAACAGAGCCGGGCTTTGTTTGGGTGAGCTGGCTCGACAAAGTCGAAAGCTCCAACCAGAGATAACAAGTATCACGATGGTGGTTATCAACTTGGTTTGTCGACCCAGGCTTTCCTCAGCAGGCTCTGTTCCCGTTCACGTAACAAGGGCTGTTTACAGCGACTTTTAGATTTTCAGTCCAACATTCTCCCAACTCAGCCATTTCGGGTGGAAGAGTTTGTTTCACAGAACGTGTCAGGAAAGACACGTCACAGGCTCCAGTGGCGCAATCGGTTAGCGCGCGGTACTTATATGACAGTAACCTGCGGAGTGATGCCGAGGTTGTGAGTTCAAGCCTCACCTGGAGCAGCTGATTGAGCTTTTGGAAGAAAGTTGGTATCTTGTTGAAAAAAAAAAACATTCTCTCATGCCACCATGACATAAAAGACTCCTCCCACTTTTTCGCATGACCTCCACCACAGAGTACACACTGTTAATGAAGCTCAAAACACAAACATAGTCATGCCAGATACCTTTGAGTTCTGCCGACAGAAGCAACAACTGCAAGCAAAACTGGAACTAATTTTCACTGCTATGCAGATGAGCCCCACAACCTCTCACATGCTAAACGAGTGCTCTACCATTTGAGCTAATTCCCCTGGGCTGGCATGCAAGCTAAGCTTTGGAAAAAAAAAGTGAATAGATCGAAGGAGGCAGACTGGGTACTCGGCACTGAAACAACAGTTGAAATCTGCTTCCACTGCTAAGGAAAACTGCTGGGAGTTAAAACAAGCAAGGTTAATACTGTACTGAAGATCTTCCCTCTTCAGCTAGTGCAGCTTCAGTATGGCATTACTATTGTAATGATGTCATCTTCAAATACGACAAACTTTGGATAGTTAACAGCTAGCTGTTGCTAAAAAGCCATTAGCAAAGGATGGTTTCGATCCATCGACCTCTGGGTTATGGGCCCAGCACGCTTCCGCTGTGCCACTCTGCTCATAGCTAGCTGAGCATATAAACTCGAATCCCATCTCTGAAGTACATGTATATACAGAGGATCTGGTGATCGAAGTGTAATGTGTATACTGCAGCTGAGGTTGATGGTAAAGTGGTTTGTTTTAATTTAGGAGTGCAGCGTTTGGATGCTCCAATCAGTCCGAGAAGGGTTTCCACATGTATGGATTCCCCAAGAACCATGAGGGCTGGAAAACGTGGTGTGTGTGATTATGTGCGTGTGTATACAGATACTAATGCTAATAAAGATAAGTATATGTACGGCAAAGGGCCTCTGATATAATACAGAGATTGTCAATTGAGATTGAGGTAGTGATTGAATCATTTTACTCCTGGAGATTTGGAGACTTAGAGTTTCGCGGCGGTGAGCGCGGCGGTGAGCGCGCCGAATCCTAGCCACTAGACCATCAGGGAGTGTGCGGGCGCCAAATGTTGTGGTGTATGATTAATGTTCTGTGTGAGATTTTTTTTTTGATGACTGAAAAGTTCTCCCCCTCAGAACATTTTAAATTCCATAAATCTCCTGCTGTACAAGGCTCGTTGGTCTAGGGGTATGATTCTCGCTTCGGGTGTGAGAGGTCCCGGGTTCAAATCCCGGACGAGCCCGTTGTCATGTTGCATGGCACATTTATCAGACAGTAAACTTTAAGGTGGAGTCAGAGACATATTAGAACATAACAACAGTGCAGGAGAAGGAAGGGAGTTGATATATTTAGACTTCTTCATTTTTAAATTACAAAACTTGCTTAAGCTAAACTCTCCTCCATTTAAACTCAAATCTGTGAAAAACAACAACATGCCCAAACAAATTCCACATGGCCAAATCCACCAGGGCTTGCATTAACCGAGAATTCTCCGTCATTGATGGATTTTTTTTTTCTTTAAGATTTGACGCACAAAGTAAACAAATCATCATCATCAAGATCACAGGTTGGTAACATCACCTGTAAGGAGAGTGGAGCAGTGGAAGAGTGCTGGGCCCAAAACCCAGAGGTGGATGATGGAAACCATCCTCTGCTCAGGCAGTCATCAAATAATAAACAATGTTCTACGTTGCTTAAAGTGAGATTACAGTTTACTTCATCATCACACTGCACTTTGCCTGCATCTGAGCTAAAGATACATACAAAATAATCTAAATCTGCTTTACTTTGAAATGAGAGCTAAAGTCTTGTGGAGAATGTGGGCATCCATCCCACATTCTGACATGCTAGCATGCAAGCTAAGCTTTGGGAAAAGGCCCCTTTAACAATCTCTGAGTTCACCGTCAACAGGTTTCAAAGATATTTAGAAATCATTCACGATGGCCTTATATCGATCATTTGCATTGCTGACCGTCAAGTAACTTCTAAGGTATACGTGTATGCGTGATGTCCTCGCGTATGAATGAATGTTTCACTGATGCAGATCCTGACATTTTCCAGTGTAGTGGGTTCAAGCTTTGTGCACAGGGTAGTGTGGCCGAGCGGTCCAAGGCGCTGGATTAAGGCTCCAGTCTCTTCGGAGGCGTGGGTTCGAATCCCACCACTGCCAGTCTGTTTCTTTTCAATGAAAACTAATCAGCTCCTCCTTTGAAGCTTCTTCAAAGAATTTCCAAAATCACATGTGATTCAGATGTAAACACAAAGGCTTCCTCACTGTCACCATTCAGAACAGCTGAGAAGATTGTTGATTGTTCATTGACTGATTATTAATGATCAGCTCAGAAACAAACAGTGTATCTAAAGCACAATTACCGCTCCACTGGAGCCCATGACGTGTCCCTCCTAACATCGTGCTTCATTATCAACAATGGAGATGATTGAAAATGAGAAACATCACAGTCAGCCTTTCCAGACCCAGGTAGGTTTGCAGGTCTACCAAATGTTTCATCATTTTGAAATGATTTTTTGCATTTTTTTTTTAAATTTTATTTTATTTTATTTTATTTTTTTTTTAGAGGATGTTTTGCATGTCTAGCAGCCCGGCTAGCTCAGTCGGTAGAGCATGAGACTCTTAATCTCAGGGTCGTGGGTTCGAGCCCCACGTTGGGCGATAATCAGTTTTGTTTTTTTTTTTTTTAGACCCAAAGTTACATTTCCAATATTCTGCCTCGTCTTTCAACCACACCACAACCACATGAAATATTGTGAGGTTGAATGCTGCACGCTGACTGGTTGTGTGTCCAAATGGCTTCAAAGACATCTTTCTGCCATTCACTCCTCCAAACCTTTGGACACAGCTTTGAGCTGTCTCACAGGTGTCATTATTTCAGTGAAGATGTATGTATGGATGTATTCCCCCTGAATCCTGCGATTCACAGCTTCCACCAAATGGAGCCTAATAAGACACAAAACTAATTGTGATGTGAGTCTGAAGAGCTGCTGCCTTTGATACATCACCTGATGATGTCACCTGATGACGTCACAGTACTCACAGAATGAAAGTCTTTCCTTTGAAGCTGCTTTGAAGAATTTCCAAAATCACGTGATTCAGATGTAAACACAAAGGCTGCCTCACTGTCACCATTCAGAACAGCTGAGAAGATTATTGAACATTAACAATCAGCTCAGAAACAAACAGTGTATCTGAAGCACAGGAAAGAGTTCTGCTCTCCAACACTCTGATCCCTCAAATACTGCTCCACTGAAGCTTGTGATGCTGCAATATTAATGCTGGAGATGCCAGGGATTGAACCCGGGGCCTCATACATGCAAAGCATGCACTCTACCACTGAGCTACATCCCCTGTGTGGTGTGGTAGCTTTAGCAGTTTTAGCAGCTTTAGCTAACCAGACAGCTTCTGAGCTCCTGCGACAGCTAAAACACCAATTTCCCTTCTCCGCAGCACTTCTCCGTGCTGGTAGACCTGCAAACCTACCTGGGTCTGGAAAGGCTGACTGTGATGTTTCTCATTTCAGCCCAGCTGGTGTTGGTATGAACAGATGAAAAGTGCCTGACTTAGTGGATTGGTTTTCATTGACAAGAATCAAACTGGCAGTGGTGGAATTCGAACCCACGCCTCCGAAGAGACTGGAGCCTTAATCCAGCGCCTTGGACCGCTCGGCCACACTACCACTGTATGACTATCTAAATTCATGCTGGATGTTCACCACCCACTTATCCAAAGTCCAACAGTGAAGGTTTCAAATCCAGTTCAGTCCAAATAGTTCCAGTTTTGTTGTTGCCTTGCTCCTACTGTTAGATGTTTCCTAATGTTTGCACATGGAAAATACAAACTACACCTTACAGCAGTAGAGGTGAAAGAAAAGCAGCTTCTGTCAGAAGTGGGATTCAAACCCACGCATCGAGGGGAGAACGCAGAAAGATGAGCACACACACACTGAATGTTCCTTTACATTATGAGACATGACCTTTAGCTGGAAAACGTCTCATGAAAGACACATGTGAAGTCATGCAAATTTTGAGCCTCTGTGCGATCTAATCAGGAAATCTTTGCGTACTCACGTTGATGGGCTAATTTTTCAGCAAACTTTTGAGCTTTTGTGGTTGAGTAATTGTGGTTGCCTGAACACTCTGGCTTTATGTTGGCTGGATTTATGACCGAACATGAGCACCGTAGACAATGGCTTTTATTTTGAAATGATTTTTTGCATTTTTTTTTTTAATTTAATTTTATTTTATTTTATTTTTTTTTAGAGGATGTTTTGCGTGTCTAGCAGCCCGGCTAGCTCAGTCGGTAGAGCATGAGACTCTTAATCTCAGGGTCGTGGGTTCGAGCCCCACGTTGGGCGATAATCAGTTTTGTTTTGTTTTTTTTTAGACCCAAAGTTACATTTCCAATATTCTGCCTCGTCTTTCAACCACACCACAACCACATGAAATATTGTGAGGTTGAATGCTGCACGCTGACTGGTTGTGTGTCCAAATGGCTTCAAAGACATCTTTCTGCCATTCACTCCTCCAAACCTTTGGACACAGCTTTGAGCTGTCTCACAGGTGTCATTATTTCAGTGAAGATGTATGTATGGATGTATTCCCCCTGAATCCTGCGATTCACAACTTCCACCAAATGGAGCCTAATAAGACACAAAACTAATTGTGATGTGAGTCTGAAGAGCTGCTGCCTTTGATACATCACCTGATGATGTCACCTGATGACGTCACAGTACTCACAGAATGAAAGTCTTTCCTTTGAAGCTGCTTTGAAGAATTTCCAAAATCACGTGATTCAGATGTAAACACAAAGGCTGCCTCACTGTCACCATTCAGAACAGCTGAGAAGATTATTGAACATTAACAATCAGCTCAGAAACAAACAGTGTATCTGAAGCACAGGAAAGAGTTCTGCTCTCCAACACTCTGATCCCTCAAATACTGCTCCACTGAAGCTTGTGATGCTGCAATATTAATGCTGGAGATGCCGGGGATTGAACCCGGGGCCTCATACATGCAAAGCATGCGCTCTACCACTGAGCTACATCCCCTGCATGCTGTGGTAGCTTTAGCAGTTTTAGCAGCTTTAGCTAACCAGACAGCTTCTGAGCTCCTGCGACAGCTAAAACACCAATTTATACTATACTATAAATAACACAACCAGCCAACCTCACACAGCTCCATATCATAAGGGTTAGCTCTCCTGACGACTGCAAGGCAACAGCTGGGCTTGTAAGCAAAGGAGATGCTCATTCTGTGATGTCACAAAGGTTTTAGTGACATCACAGAGATCACAGACTCCTCCCATTTTTTCTCATGAACTCCACCATAGAGTGCTCACTGTTAATGAAGCTCAAAAGGCAATCATGGTGCTGCCATCACTTCCTGCATTATAGCTTTTGCTTGCAGTCTCCAGACTAGAGAAACAGCAGTTTAGTGTTTGTTGCTGTGTTGAGCAGATGGAAATTTGGTGATTGCACTTTTTTAACAGAAGACCAACTTTGGTGAGTCATGATGGTCAGGCACTGATATTGGCAACATAACATTAAGTGCTTGTGCAGGATTTGAACCGGGGACCTCACGCACCCAAAGCTAGAATCATACCCCTAGACCAACGAGTCATTAGTTGCAACAGTTTGTCTGTCTAACATAGCTGAGTTAGATGTAACAAACTTAAGTTTCCAATGAGGACTCTGCTCACCATGTCTATTCAACGTGCTGCAGCTGTCACATTCATGCAGCTTGTGTAGAAACTGTTTCAGAGCCATCAAATCCAGCATACCATGCAGGGGATGTAGCTCAGTGGTAGAGCACATGCTTTGCATGTTGAAATGGAAACATGAACGTGACTGAGGGTCGATTCTGATCATCTCCGTTAGAGCTTTATTGTGTAATTCAGTGTGTGTGCAGTTTGGGACACAATCATAAAACAGAGCAGAACAGGCAGATGGAGCTGTTTGGATGTTTCTATCATATGATGATGAAATCTAAAGGCTCTCTGATCATCACATTGAGAAGTTCATCTGGTTTGTGATATTTCTTCATATGATAGTGAGGTAAAATGTGTTCAGTGGGATGTGTGTGTATCCAGCAGGACTGACAGCTTCATGTGGGATTCTCACAGAGATGATTCAAACCTGATCACAGTGATCAGTATGGATATACAGTATGTTTGCTGTCAGTGGAGGAAACTCTCAGACAGGACTAATAGTCATGTTTGGGATGTTCCTGGATTTGAGTTGAATGAGTGTAAATTCTCTCTGATTTTAACACACGTTCACACATCCACCTCTATTCAGACATGGAGTTTACATATTGTTTGGAATTCTAATGTGAATGTCACAGACAGCATTTTTTGTCAACACTTGTTCTCATTATTAATGTTAAGACCCAGAAAGCAGCATATTTGATTGATTGTTGTACCAACCTGAAGATGATCAGTGTTTATAGCTCATAACCTGATCACAGATCAATAATCAGCCATTGGAAGACGCTCTGAAACTTTCTTCTGCAGTCAGAACTCATCCACCTTCAGACTGGACATCTTCTGACTGTAGAACTGGAGCTTTTTATACATCTCACTGCAGCACAATAAAGTCCTCTGTGAGTATTGTGTGTCCCACAGTGTACATGACATCTGAGCAGCAATACTTCCACCTGCTGGAGATTTATTGTTACTACAGCTGTAAAATAAATCTATCAGAACATGAACTCAGTCTGTAGAATCCAGAAGATTCATGACACACTTTGTCCTGCTGTTATGGAATCAAATCCTACTTTAGGTTTTCGATATATTAAACTGATGAGCACTGTTGGGGATCAAACAGAAAAGGACAAACGTATTAAAGAAGATTTTTCTTTTCTTTTAATTATATATAACCCACAGGCCCATAACCCAGAGGTCGATGGATCGAAACCATCCTCTGCTACTCTAACACACTGGATGTCTCATCATGAGATACGAGTTTAACTTCATCAGCATTGATTATCAGAAAAACATGCAGAATGTCACTTTCTCCATTAATGTGTACAACTTTCACTGTGCTGCTTGTGACTCAGTGATGCTGTTGAATGCTTTTCGTGCCGCCATCAATAAAGTGTGTCTTTCCGCCCGGAAAGTAACACAATCAAATTGTGAACTGGAATTGTTTACATTTTTGTCATCTTTTTTTTTTTTTTTACAATTACAGTTTTTCACAATTCACAATTTCAAATATAAAATGCACTTAAATTATTTTATTTGCTTCAAAAATGTCAAAAGTATCAGCGTCAATATGAATCATCTTGTTTTTACATGATTACAAATTTTCAACGAATTGCACATAAACCAGGGTTAGTGTTCGGAACCAGCCCTCTCTGTGTTGTTCTCTTGAGACTTTTGTCTGTCATAACAATACAGAATTGTTGTGTTCTGATAAGCTGTTAACTCGCAGAGTGCGGCTGCATTACTGTAGTCCAGACAGGGACCAACATTTACGCCAGATTTTCTCCGAAACCGCAAAACTTCATTTGAAACTTCAGGATGTGTTAGAAAACAAAATCACCTATTATATAATTACAGATACGACACAGGAAATGATAATCACAATGTTTAAATCTAAAGGTTCACAGCTCAGACAAATTTACTTTTCGGTCTCAAAAACAATTTTCCGGCAATAACTTCGTGGAAGTGTGACGTCATTTGATGCGTCTACATTTATCCGATTAGGAGTGTTATATTTGTCCCATGTTACTTTGGTATCGGCTCTCCCCGAAGTATTACTGCCATGTTTGAGATGAAATAACTTCACTGACGCTTTAAAATGATCGCGGTACTGATGCTAATCCCGTTAGCCGGTCTATGGCGTTTTCTATTGTATGTTAGCATTAAACGGACATAACGGACTTTATGTTAAGTTAAAATGATGGCAGTAATGCTGGTTAAAATGACTTTGAATGCTATTTTAAATATCTGTGTGTTCAGTCATTTGTGGTTTTATACTGTTAATGACAAAGATACTCTTTCATTTTATTATTCTCTCTTTCGGTCGAAAAAAGCCGAGTCCAGTCGAGGAGAGCCGAATCTTCAGAGAATCCGTGCAGACAGGGGGGTTATTTTGATGGACACACCATGAGGCCAATCACATGAGAGGACAAACTGATTTTTTCACAATAATATTCAGCTGGTAAACTGACATAGATATGAAGTTTTACAGGTGACCAAGAAGAGACGTTTTCTTTGCTCTACAACGTAACTTTGTGAAAATAACATGTCTGTGGTTGTTTTCTGATCCCTCCTTCGTTTCTTCATGTCTTCTGTTTGTGTCTCTCTCTCGGAGTGATGTTGTTACTGAAGCCGACTCTGACCCCTCACTGAGCGGGTCGGTGCGGAGAAACACTCCGTTACCTCCGACAGCTGAGCGGTATCGCTTCTCGGCCTTTTGGCTAAGATCAAGTGTAGTATCTGTTCTTATCAGTTTAATATCTGATACGTCCCCTACCCGGGCACCATATATTAAATAGATTTTTGGAACAGGGAGATGGAATAGGGGCTTGCTCCGTCCACTCCACGCATCGACCTGGTATTGCAGTATCTCCAGGAACGGTGCACTCCCTCTGTGTGTTCAATACAAGTCCTGTTCAGCTCAACATCCCCTTAAACACATGATGTTGTCTTCATGTGTGTAACGCTGAGTGTACAGAGTGTTGATGTTCAGTTTATGGTTTTAGAATCAGTGATGCATTCATGTAGAAACATCAGTTTAATGTTGCAGCTGATTTCATCAGGTTATATTCTGCTGACCAGACTGAATCAATAAAGTTTTGTTTCAACACGTCATCGTTTAAATGCTGGTTGTATTTTGCATTTGTCAGCTGAATCCACAGAGTGACTGAAATGATGAAGTAAATCCAGGAAAGGAAAAACATTTGGCTCTGAATCTCAATGTAGATTTGAACAAAGAGCTCCAGCTGAAGAAAACAATGCTGTCTGTTTCCAGATGATGAAGGACTCAGTTCTCAGTTGATGCTCAGTTAGCTCCATCTAGTGGACAGATGGTAGAAGTTGATTCCTGAAAAGAGGAAGTGACTTTTCCTCAGATCAAACTGTTGAAGGAGAACGAGCAGCTTCTTCCTCACTGACTCACTCAACTTCTGCCTCCTGGGTTTGGATTTGAGCCTCTTTCTCAGGAGCACACACAGAAAAAATACGATTTTCTATTCCAACAATATTCGTGATGTCCTCGCATATGAATGAATGTTTCACTGATGCACTACTCCACAGCGAGACTGTGTGACGTCACTGGAGATCAAAGGCATTTCCTGCCTAACCAACTGAGCTAACCGGCCTATATGAACTTCTTTTTGGGCTTTTTATAAAACTTCACAGAACAACCAGCTGTATGTCAGTTTTGAAATTCAAATAATTGTCATAAATAAATCAACCTTCGTAAATCAAGTTTGATAAAGATTAATTGACCATTAATTGTTATTTTTATTTGTATTTTTTTACAAAATAAGCTTTTCCTCTGGAGCCACAGCAGGGGGCTGAAAGGGCCCATGTGGCCACAGGTTGCCGACCCCTGCGCTAATCTAAGTGATTTCCATGTATTCTTCATTGTGAGACAATGTCAGGGAGGGAATTAAAGTTATATAATGATACATTATATCGTCTATATCAATTTCCATGATCTGAAATTTTTTGTCAGGCTTCCTCTCTCGCCTTGTTTGCAGAAACACTGTTGCAGTGTTGCAGTTCTCCCCCGAAAGTGGAACTAAAAGTGTGTCGCTATCATCGATAATGAAAACTGAACACCAGTTAGTGCTCTGATCCTCTTAGATGAGTCCGAACAACATCACTCAGCTCTCCCATATTTTAATGCCGTGCCAATTACAGACATTCTCCAACATGGTCTGTAGCTCTCTAAGTGGGAAACTTGGTCCATGAAAAAAACCAACCGTTGTTGACAGGATTTGAACGTGCGCGGGGAAACCCCAATGGATTTCGAGTCCATCGCCTTAACCACTCGGCCACAACAACTAAATGAGCCGCAAGAAAAGTAGAAATACACAAAATAAAACACAAAAAAACTAAAAAAGCTGAGCAGAGTGCTGTGGACTTTTGAAGGTGCTGTGATCAGGTGACAGTCTCCTCTGGAATTGAGGGTTCAAATACCACTCCTGACAGTCTGTGCTGTTACCCAGCTTCTTTGTCTGAGGGCCCTCTGGGAAAGATCTTTGTTGTGCTTTAAGTCACATCTGTCCTCATTCTGCTGAGTTAGCTTGAGAGTGGTTAAGGCGATGGACTAGAATTCCAGAATTCCATTAGTGGCTGAGCCCACTAATGCAGGATGTTCTGTTCACCATCCACTTCTCCAAAGTCCCACAGTGAAGGTTTCAAATGCACATCTCTCACAGTGTTATCATGCCAAGAGAAAGAACTGACTGATTCTGACAAGGGGACCATGGCCCAGTGACCACGTGGCCTAATGGACAGGGCGTCTGACTTCGGATCAGAAGACTGAGGGTTTGAGTCCCTTCGTGGTTGGGAAAGTTATGTGTTACAGGTTATACCATATTTAATGGTTCTGGTGAAACCAAAGTGGAGGAAAGGGGCAGTCATACTGTCATAACATCAACATGTAGTGGCAGTGATCAGCAAATTGATCAATGTAGTTTGTTATTTGCATAATCATACCCCTAGACCAACGAGCCTGAAGCAGGCGGTACAGCACAAGGTTTATGGAATTTAAAATGTTCTGAGGGGGAGAACTTTTCAGTCTCACACAGAACATTGCTCCGACACTACAACATTTGGCGCCCACACACTCCCTGGTGGTCTAGTGGCTAGGATTCGGCGCTCTCACCGCCGCGGCCCGGGTTCAATTCCCGGTCAGGGAAAATGTTTTTACTGAAAAATACAGGTGATTGACCCCAGAACATAAATATGTCATCATGCACCTGGGGGGTATTTCAGGTAGGAGTTTCAACGAACTTTGAGTCTATCCCTGAACTCTGAGTTGACTTACTCTGAGATGAGAAACTCTAAGTATCTGGTTCCAGAACAGCTGATCTTAGTTGGTTCAATCAACTCTGAGTATGTTCACCTTGAGTTGCGCACATGCACAACCTCGATAAAAGCCATCATCAATGGAGTCCCGTCAAGCTGTTAAAGCTACCACACCATGCAGGGGATGAAGCTCAGTGGGCGAGCGTACCGCACAGCTGGGGCAAACTGGCAGTGGTGGGATTCGAACCCACGCCTCTGAAGAGACTGGCGCCTAAATCCAGTGTCTTCGAATCCCATATGGTCTAGCGGTCAGGATTCCTGGTTTTCACCCAGGCGGCCGGGGTTCGACTCCTGGTATGGGAACTTGCTTTACAACAACGGACCAATGAACGTCTACCACTGATCTACATCCTCTTTGGGTTTGAATCCCACTTCTGACAGAAATGTCTTCTCTTTCACCTCTACTGCTGTTAGGTGTGTTTGGGGACAAAGTTGTTTTATGTATATAATATGTATTACATAACAACTAATTACACTTGGATGAATTAAAATTAGATTTTTTTACTTTAACAGTAAGTGAAAACACGAAGAACAAGTGTGCATGTGGAGACATCCTCTTCCTCTGTGTTGAAACGCAGCATAATGATAAAAATAAACAACCCACCATCAATATATTGTGATGGTGTGAACAACATGTGAGCAGGAGAGCAGCTGCTTAAGTTTATGATGTGTTCAGGTAACAGTCAAAGCTCCGTACACAACAACAGTCCTGCTTCTGTTTACCAAAAGCCTCTAAAGCCCACCCAGAGACCTGCTGTGTTTAGTTCACTTGTTGCTGTAATCTCCAACAAAGAGCTAAAGTCTTGTGGAGAATGTGGGCATCGATCCCACTACCTCTCACATGCTAAGCGAGCGCTGTACCATTTGAGCTAACTCCCCAGCCGTCAGCTGCAGTTTACACATTACACTTCCATCACCAGAGCCTCTGTATATACATGTACATCAGAGTGGTGCTGTGGCTTAGCTGGTCAAAGCACCTGTCTTGTAAACAGGAGAGCAATTTAAACAGAATTATCACATAATTTGTCCCTCACCTGTCTCTGTGACACAATTATCAATGTGTTCGGCTGTTCACTGAAAGGATGGTGGTTTGAGCCCACCCAGGGACGTGCTTTGTCTTATCCACTGGAACTTTAGTCAACACATGGAAGATTTGATCTGGAGAAGGTGTATGACTGGGTTCACAGGGATGTTCTGGAGTATGGAGCCATCCCATCACTATATGGCAATAAGCTTCCCTTTCCCCGAGACAACTACAGGGTGTAACAGATGTACAGCTGTGGTGAGGACGGGTTACAGGTCTGTAGCTGGAGGACTTTGGCACCATCGGCCTGAGATCTACAGGATTTTGGGATCTCAGGAAGGAAAACAAACGTAAAACACAAAATTAAATTGTAGACACACAGGTAAACTGCAATGGCCGGGAATCGAACCCGTCCATTTTTGTGGACGATCCAATGAACCCTGTAGATCTCAGGCTGATGGTGCCAAAAGGACCACATCATCTGAAAAATTCTGCGATCTTCCATGAGAAAATGGCATCTTTGACAGCCTTTTGGACACACAACCAGTCAGCGTGACGCATCCACCCTCACAATATTTCATGGTGTGGTTGAAAGAGGAGGGAGAATATTGGAAATGTAGGTTAAAAAAAAAAACCTGAGTTTGAACCTCACACAGGTAACACCTTCAATGCCAAAAGTCAGGATTGAACCAGGGACCTTTAGATCTTCACTCTAACGCTCTCCCAACTGAGCTATTTCGGCTGGAGTGTTATGTTATGTTGCCAATATCAGTGCCTGACCATCATGACTCTTACTCTAAACTACTGTTTCTCTAGTCCAGAGACTGCAAGTAAAAGCTGTAATACAGGAAGTTATTATTGCCATATCTCCAAAGAAGCTCAGTCGGTAGAGCATCAGACTTTTAATCTGAGGGTCCAGGGTTCAAGAGATGCAGCCTCTTCCCTTTAGTGGTTCACATTATAGACTCCACAGCAGTGATAGGTGACACTGATCTATGAAATAATGAAACCATGAGTCTTCCACAAGCCAAGTTGCCAAAGTCCAGATCTGAGGGTCCAGTACTAATAATACTAATAATAATTAGTATAACTAATAAACTAATAATAAAGATCAGTATATGCATCACGGTACCACTTTGGGTTCGTTTAGAGAACATGTGCTGATGGCTGGGGTATTAGCTCAAATGGTAGAGTGCTCGCTTAGCATATGAGAGGTAGTGGGATCGATGCCCACATTCTCCACAAGACTTTAGCTCTTTGTTGGAGGGTGGACTTTGGAGCCTTTTGGTAAACAGAAGCAGGACTGTTATTGTGTATGGAGCTTTGACTGTTACCTGAACACATCATGAACTTAAGCAGCTGCTCTCCTGCTCACACTCTTCACACCATCACAAGATATCGATGGTGGGTTGGTGGACCGGTGGACACTTTGATATCAGTAAATCCACCGTGTTTTAAAGAAGTTCAGAGTGTTTCAGAGTTTCTGACATGGATACAGACAGACAGATCCAGTGTCCCAGAGAGAGAGGAGTCCCGCTGAGCTGTTGTGTTCTTCTGTGGAACAGACAGCAGAGACTGAGACATTGCATGCTAAATATAAATAAAACCACATACTCAACTACTTGTTTGGCTGTTATTGCATCATTCCATATTTGCATGTCAATTTCACATTTGGAGTGGTAGGGTGACAACTGAAAGCTCTGTAGAAGTATTACTTAGATACGTTTTCAAGTTTTAGTGGGAAAGCAAACACATCTCTCAAGGAGTTAACCTTGAGTCTGGAGCCTTAGACCACCGACCATCCTGACATGTTCGTCCAGCTGCCAGTCTCTGATGAGGAAACAGAAACCAATGTAGAGGAAGGGGGCAGTGCAACTGTGCTAACATTAGCATGTAGTGTGAGGATGAAGTAAACTGTAAATCTCACTTTGAGCAACCCAGAACATTGTTTATTATTTGAATATGACTGCACAGAGTTTTTGAATGATCAATAATCTTCTCAGCTGTTCTGAATGGTGACAGTGGGGCAGCCTTTGTGTTTACATCTGAATCACATGTGATTTTGGAAATTCTTCAAAGCAGCTTCAAAGGAGGAGTTTCATTCTGTGAGTACTGTGACATCATCAGGCGATGTATCAAAGGCAGCAGCTCTTCAGACACACAAGTGACACACAACTGTGAGGAGCACAAGTGTTGACCTCTCGCACCCTACACATTCAAACCCCAGCAGTGCTGTGGTTCATACTTTACAGTATGTTTTCAGTCAGACCTGCTGATCTGCAGTGATGGGCTGTGTGTGCCCCCTGCCAAACACTGCATGTTTTCACATGGGGATGGGGGGGTTGAAATTACAAAGGGAGAAAGAAAAGACAGAGGGAGGCTTGTCACTGTAAATTACTGTGATGAGTGCTGATTCTCTCAAATAACAATCTGTTTAAAACAAACAAACCAAATCAATTAACCGGCTTTGCTTTGTCGTGACACCCAAACATTTGGACACAACTTTCTGACAGGCTGTCATTAGTCTGACTAAAGTTTTCCGAGCGTGAAAAGCGGTTAATCACCAAATTTCCTTCTGCTGAACAAAGGAAGTGATGAGCAGGAACTCCACTGAGAGCGAAGCACTACAGGATGTCTTGTAGCCAACAACAGAAGTGCCACTGCACCACTCTGCTGCTCAACTCTCAGTATTACAGATATGATAGACAACATTCTCTGTGTTTTCCTGTTAATCAGTGCTGCTGATAAACTCATGTTTCATGATGGGACATCCAGTGTGTATAAACAGCAGTGGATGGTTTCGATCCATGAACCTCTGGGTTATGGGCCCAGCACGCTTCTGCTGCACAACTCTGCTCGCTATGTTCAGGTTGTAATGTCCTCTGGAGTTTTGTGTAATTTTTAACCATCATATCCACTTTCTGTCAAAGCGGCTGTGGTGGTTAAAAAGTACAGAGATTTCCACCTGCAGTGTATCAAATGACCACGAGGGGGCAGCTAGGAAAATGAAGTCAGATCTTATTGAAGAGCATCAGACTTTTAATCTGAGGATCCAGGGTTCAAGTCCCTGTTCAGGTGCTGCAGCTTCTTCCCAATGGCTGTTTTTTTGTCATCACATGTACGTTTGCATTCATGACGAGGTGGCAGAGTGGTGAAGGCGATGGACTGCTAATCCATTGTGCTCTGCACGCGTGGGTTCGAATCCCATCCTCGTCGGTGTTCAGCTGGCTTTAGTCTGTCTGAGTTGTACCCTGCTGTTGAGCAGATTGAAAACTGGTGATTGCCTTTTTTTAACAGGAGACAAACTTTGGTAAGAGTCATGATGGTCACTTCACAACAGAAACTGCATGCACTCACTCATTTGAAGCGAATGTGAGAGTGTGACGTATCCATCTGTGTCGCGTGGGGCATCAATGAAAGGCAGGAAATGACTTTGATCTCCAGTGACGTCACACAGTCTCGCTGTGGAGTTATTAGTTGTTGATTCTGCAAAAATGGTCCAGTGCGGTGAAATGGTCCATAGAAGTCTAATATCACCAAAACATGTTAACCAGACAGTGTTCAAGGATTTGAGGTTGAAACCACTAAAATCTCATTATTAACTAAAGCTGTGTTTGTTATATCTATAACGTTTAACATTATGCGCAAGGCACTGCTGGGACTTGAACCCAGGATCTCCTGTTTACAAGACAGGCGCTTTGACCAGCTAAGCCACAGCACCACTCTGAAGTACATCTATATACAGAGGATCTGGTGATGGAAGTGTAATGTGTATACTGCAGCTGAGGTTGATGGTAAAGTGGTTTGTTTTAATGTAGGAGCAAAAGTTGAACAATATGGAGACTTTACTTGGGACGGTTGTCATTGGAAGCTTGTTCACATTGTGAAGCTTTTAAATGCAGTTTATTTTACTGAGGACAAAGAAAAAGACCGATTCACTTGTAGAGCTGCTGGTAAAACAGGGACAGTCTGAGATTGCTTGGACATCCTGACTGCACAAAAGAGAGAAATTTCAGGATTCCTGATCCAACAAATATTTGGCTCCTGGCCCAGTTTGGTTCTTTCTTCTGTCAGCAGAACTCAAAGTTATCTGGCAGGACCATGATTGTCTTTGGAGCTTCATTAACAGAGTGCACTCTACTGTGGAGGTCATGAGAAAAAGTGGGAGGAGCCTTTGATCTCTTTGATGTCATTAGAACCTTTGTGACAGACCTTTGTGTTTTCTTCCTCTACAATACAGACACAAACTGGCAGTACTGATGCTGAGCTGCTTGAAGTGTCTGTCTTGTAAACAGGACATTCTGCATCTCAGTCAGAGTTGACCTCACCCGAAGTACCCCATAACTATTGCCAAATGACTTTTTATGACCTCCATTTTCCAATTTTTCTGCCTCCTCTTTCAACCACACCATGAAATATTGTGAGGTTGAATGCTTCACGCTGACTGGTTGTGTGTCCAAATGGCTTCAAAGACATCTTTTTGCCATTAACTCCTCCAAACCTTTGGACACAGCTTTGAGCTTTCTCACAGGTGACACAGGTGTGCTGTATTCAGGCTCCAGTCTCTTGGCATGGGTTCAAATCCCACCACTGCCAGGTCATCTCTCTCTCTGCCATTATTTAATATATATTATATTTATAATATAATAATATACATTATATTATAATATATATATGACATTTACAATATAGAAATAGAATAGAAATACCAGAACGAAAGACAAAGAATTAATCAGTGTCTCTGATTGGAGTGAATCAATAGATTCTGTAATTGAAGTCATCTAACGTCTAAGAAGACATCAATTCCATGACTTGTTGTGTTTGGTAGTTAACACAGCATCAAGAAATAACACTATTAAATTCAAAACTCAAGTAAAAGTTGAGGATGTGTAATTAATTGCGACTGTCACTTTGTGGTGGCAGTTATGGCTCCCACCAAACCTGCTGTTGCTTTTGTCAGTCAGCACTGTCTCAACAAGGAGCACTTAGTGAATTCAACAGCCAAGTCAGTGCTCAGGTAAGCTGAAGTCTTGTGGAGAATGTGGACATCGATCCCACTACCTCTCACATGCTAAGCGAGCGCTCTACCATTTGAGCTAATTCCCCTATACTGGCATGCTAGACCCTTTAAAAAGGCTCCTTTAACAACCTCTGAGTTCACCATCAACAGGTTTCAAAGATATTTAGAAATCATTCACGATGGCCTTAAAGGCAGATATTTAGGAAAATTCTAGCTGGAATAGCAGGCTGCAACAGGAAAAGTTCTGCATTTCTCTGTGGCGCAATCAGTCAGCGTGTTCGGCTGTAGCTCAGTGGTAGACGTTCACCAAAACAAAAGGCCACTCAAGGCAGAACCACTGCTCAGTCTCAAGACCAGGCCGTGCTCAGACCACATCTTCAACAAACATGACGAGGTGACAAACATGTGGGAGACCTAGAATCCATGATGTGTTCCACCAATAGACTGTAACTGCACGCTAGTGGTCAATTAGAATAATGAACGTGGGTAGAAGATAGTATCATACATAATTAAAAAAACAAAACTCTGTCTTCTGCTCTATAAGACATTACTGGGACAAGATTCCATCGCCTTTGAAATGATTCAGTTGCCTTTGAAGTGACTGCGATGTCATTGGCTCCCCATAATTCCATGTAAATACCAACTGGCAGGCACATCACAGTACATGCACAGGAGAACTACAGCGAAACACACTGACAAACACAAACATCATGCCAAAGAGGATGAAGATCCCACAAGTTCACAACAAGTGAACTAAACATAGACATCCTGTCTAGACAAAGTTGTTTTGGTCAGCTTTTGACCGCCCACACTTTTAAAAGACCAAAATAAAAAAAATAAATAAAAAAAGATGATGTTCAGTTGTGTAATGGTTCATTGGTTACAACTAACATTTTGTTGATCAGTATCATACCATGGTTGGCTGTGCAGCGTTTGGATGCTCCAATCAGTCCGAGAAGGGTTTCCACATGTATGGATTCCCCAAGAACCATGAGGGCTGGCAAAGGAGGTGTATGTGTTTGTGTGTGTGTGTGTGTGTGTGTGTGTATACAGATACAAATGCAAATAAAGATAAGTATATGCATCACAAAGGGCCTCTGATATAATATAGAAATTGTCAATTAAAACAAGGTATTGATTTAATAATTTTACTCCTGGAGATACTTTCACAGCTGCCAAAGACGTGAGAACAAACTAGCAGACAATTGGTCACCTGCCAAAATAAAAATATATATAATCACACTGTGCACGTGCAAATAAAGATCAGTATATGCATCACGGTACCACTTTGGCTTCGTTTAGAGAACATATGCTGACGGCTGGGGAATTAGCTCAAGTGGTAGAGCGCTTGCTTAGCATGTGAGAGGTAGTGGGATCGATGCCCACTGCAGCAGCTCAGAGCCTCTGTGGTTAGCTTAAGGTCCAAAGAAGATGTAGATCAGTGCTAGACGTTCATTAAAAAAAAGGCCACTCAAAGCAGAAACACTGCTCAGGCTAAAGACCAGACTGTGTTCAGACCACATCTTCAGGTAAACTTTAACAGGAGGAGGACGCGTGGGTTCAAATCCCATCCTTGTTGGTACATATTTGCCCATCAAAGTGAGTCCACAATACACAAAGACTGCCTGATTAGATCGCACATAGGCTCAAAATTTGCATTTCTTCACACGTGTAGCGTGGACAAATACAGGTTGTTTCCATTTTCCAAGGATGGCGTAGCAACATTTCTACATGTTGATGTCTGTTATATCTATAACATCAGGTGGTTCTGACCACACCAGGCGACCAGTCTGTCCACCTGCTGTCTGTAGGCAGACTCATCACTGTGCTGGATGAGGCCGATGAAAAAAATGGTCTCCTTCGAGCCAAATTTGAACCAGCAACCTAAGGATTTCAATGATGAACCACTACAGTCCTCCGCTCTACCAACTGAGCTATCGAAGGGTCAACTCTCTCCGATTTGGTGATGTGACTTATGTACTGTCCAACCTACAGACACAGGTAGATGAAGAGTCCTACATGAGTGAGTGAAGTCCAAGTGAAGCTGCTGCTGGCTATCAGGAGGTATTTAGAAGTAAAATGTCCCCTTAAAACAGCAATTTTTAAATTGTAAAAATTTTGCATGGTGATCCACACAGAGGAAGGCAGAGAGCATCCTAAAATACTCTGACCGTCCACTTCATACCATCCTAGTGGATCAGAGATCAATAATCAGCCATTGGTGGTTTTTTCTGCTGCTCTTATTTCATTTCTTGTGGTTGTCCTGCAGAGTTGGTTGTCTGACTGTTCTCTGTGTTATTGATGCAGTTAAAAAGCTTTGTGAGCTCTTGACGTGTTTCGTGGCTTCTTTGGTCACATTTGCTCCCTTTGTGTCTGACAGAGATCCTGAACCTTCCCATTGCTGGATGTACTCCTGTGATGAGAACCTGTCAGTGCTCAGGTTAAGGTAACATTTGTGACGTTCAAACAAATTCAAACGTTCACAACCCCCACTCCCCAAACATTGATAAAACTTACTGATCTGAACTCACCAACACGAACACCAACACCAACCTGTCTACTTAGTTTGGGCGGTTTCAATGGTCTTGGTAATGGTTTGTAATGAAGAACATATTTAGTCCATCAGGAACAGACAACGATCCTCTTAAATTCATGAGGTCCGTTAGCATATGGTGAGAGGACTGTTAACTGCAGTGATTAGTGTTGCTGCAGCTGATCTGAACAAATCTTTTCAAAATGGCCATCTTTGTTGTTGTTTTTATTTCAACCAAAACTTCTTTTCTACCAAATGGTTGCATAAACTCTCTGTCCTGATTAATGCTTGGACGGAATGAACAACTTTTGAAATCACCAACTCTGCCCCAACTAATAGCACTTACTGCTCTGAAAACACAAGTCTGTGCTTCATTTGGGGAAATGTTGATGAGAAATGTATGCTTTTAACTGATCTCAAGAAACATTTCAACCAGAGCAAGCTCAAAGAATTAATTAGAATTAGAATGCTTTTATTGTCATCATACACGATGTATAACAAACTTTAAAGACAACTCTGTGGTGCAAAATGCATTTATAAAATAAGAAAGACATAGTAAAAAAAGTTTGAATAAATTTACAAAAGGAGCCAGTAAGAATAAATGTACAGTTGAGAATTAGCATGACTGCAGAGAACGGTGGAAATAAATATAATGTCCACTAAGACACTGATCCACATGTCACCTCCAGTTAAAGTAACATTTGGGACTTCAAAAAAATTCTTTAGAGGTCACAAACTTTTCCCCCAAGAAGTAGCTATTACTGAATCCAACAGTCAAGGTAAGAAGAAAGAAAGGACACATTGACCGAACCACCGTGCTTCATACCAGGACACACCAGTGTGACTCATGAATCTTCATGAATCATGACTTTCAAACTACTTTCTTCACCCCCACCCCCAAAAACACTGATAAAACTTGCTGTCCTTGTGATTGACTTTTGAAATCACCAACTCTGCCACAACAAATATCACTTACTGCTCTCAGAACACAGAGCTGTGCTTCACTTTGGCTAATGTTGGGGATGAATTCAGGCAGTCAGCTGATTGCATAGAAGAATCTAAATAAATGGCAATCTTTATCTATTTTTCTTTTTTTTGTTGACTATCAAACAAGAACAACTCCAAAGAGAAGCACTGATGCAGAAAATAATCATCAGTGTCTCTCACTGAATCCACCAAGTCACATAAAGCCTTTGTTTCAGATTAATCTTTGTGCCACCGTTGCAATGGACTCTCTTTCAGACTTACTTATTTTATTTTACTCACCTGACTTATCTTAAACTAAAATGATGCACCCTGTCCTCCTTCTGCAGAAAGTTTCAATTCCAGCCACATCTCACATCACAAGTCTGTGCTTCAGTTCAGGAAATGTTGATGACAAATTTGTGAATTTAGCTGATCTCAAGAAACAAATAAAAAAATTTGTCAAAATTCCAAACAGGACAACCCCAAAGAGAAACACTTTTGCAGAAATGAATCAACAGTGTCTCTGACTGATGTGATCTGAGTTAGATACTAAGAAGAAATTGATTCTTTACTTCTTTATTGTTTTTGTCAGTTAACGCTGCCCCAACAAGCAGCACTTCCTGAATTCAAAACTCAAGTCAACACTCAGGTTGGATAATAAATTGTGACTTTATGAAAACTTTTTCTCAACTTTTTTCAAGCAGTGTGTTGAATAAATGTGTTGTCCTCCTTCAGCAGGAAGTTTCTGTGGTCTTGGTAACAGTTTGAAGAACAGAATGATCAGACAACGATCCTCTTAAATTCATGAGGACCGTTAGCATATGATGAGAGGACTGTTAACTGCAGTGATTAGAGATTAGGGTTGTGTTGTTGCAGCTGATCCAAAGAATCTATTTAAAATGGCAAATCATCATAATTCTTACTGAATTTCTGAGCAGGACAATCCCAAAGAAAACCATTTATGTAGAAAGGAATAACTGTAGCTGTCTGAGTTAGAGCCTCAGATATGGCTATGGAAGTGCAACAGTCAGAGCTCCGTACACAAGAACAGTCTTGCTTCTGTTTACCAAAAGCCTCCAAAGTCCACCCTGTATGCTGTATCTCCAACAAAGAGCTAAAGTCTTGTGGAGAATGTGGGCATCGATCCCACTACCTGTCACATGCTAAGCGAGCGCTCTACCATTTGAGCTAATTCCCCTGTATGCATGCTAGTACACATTTTCATTTCTGGTGATGACATCACCCAGCCCCCCCATGTTCTCCAAACGGACCCAAAGTGGTACCATTCATTTGTTCTTGCAAAGCTTTAAGTCCATGATTGTGATACATATACTGATCTTTACTTGCACGTTCACAGCGTGATTATATATATTTTGATCTTGGCAGGTGACCGATTGTCTGTAAGTTTTAAAATCTGTTGTTAGTTTTATTAACTTTTGGAAATGAATCACTTTATGCATATTGTTTCTGGAGAGCTCACAGGGGTGCAGTATCTGCTCCAGCAGACCGGTCAGGTGCTGCAGGATGTGCACCCTGATTCACTTCCTCATTGAGGAGCATGATGTGGAGGATGACATGGAGGAAGATGATCCCACAGTGCTGGAGGTCCTTCATGCCCCCAGCACATCCACACTGGTGTCCAGCCAGCGTGCCTTCATCGTCCAGCCCTCTGCCCTCTGACAGTGAAGGCAGTAACTCCAACAGTTCATCCAATATGACCAGGACTGTGGCAGCAAAAAGAAGAAGCATGAAAGAAGCACATGTTGTGACAACAACAGACCTCTGTTGGCAGGATTTGAACCTGCGCGGGGAAACCCCAATGGAGTTCAAGTCCATTGCCTTAACCGCTCGGCCACAAAAACCACACACACCAGCGCCAGCATTACTCAACATTTTCCAGCCTAGATAGTTTCCTCCTCAAAGGAAACAGCACCTTCTTGTTGTG
Source organism: Echeneis naucrates (assembly GCF_900963305.1). Taxonomy (NCBI): domain Eukaryota; kingdom Metazoa; phylum Chordata; class Actinopteri; order Carangiformes; family Echeneidae; genus Echeneis; species Echeneis naucrates. Next base: position 15,221,746 of record NC_042528.1, on the reverse strand, counting down.
AGGAAGCACAGCTTCCAACTCTTTTTGAGGGAATTATACTGGAGATGACAAACCTGGAGGGGAAGTGTGTGTTTGGGGACATCTGGAGAGAATTGGACCTGGTAGACCTCCAAACCTACCTTGGAAGTAATACAGACAAACCAGGTTCAGTCCAAATAGTTCCAGTTTTGTTGTTGCTTCTGTCTGCAGAACTCAAAGGTATCTGGCAGGACCATGATTGCCTTTTGAGCTTCTTTAACACAGTAGCACTCTACTGTGGAGGTCATGACAAAAAAGTGGGAGGAGTCTTTGATCTCTGTGATGTCATTAGAACCTTTGTGACATCACAGAATCAGCATCTCCTTTGATGGTTACTGATGGAACAGGAAAAGGAGATGCTCTTTGCTCTTTTTCCCCTTTCAGTGTTAATTTACAAAAACAACAATAAGTCTTGGAGCCATGTTTTCTTCAGACCTAACTCGGATCACTCCAATCAGAGACACTGATGAAGTATTTGTGCATAAGTGCTTCTCTTTGAGGTTGTCCTGGTTGGAATTTGGACAAAAAAGATGAGGAATGTCAGTCCTTCAATCACCAGGACAGCAGATATTATCAGTGATATGGGGGGTGAGGGTTGAGGAAGTAATTTGAAAGTCACAAATGTTACCTTAACTTAACTTGTTGGGGCAGTGCTGACTGACAAAGACAACAACTTCTTCTTAGGATACAATACTGATCATTTCGATTATGAAACACAGACGACTTCCTTTTGTACAAGTGCTTCTCTTAGCGGTTATCCTATGAGCAGAGTGGCCCAGTGGAAGCGTGCTGGGCCCATAATCCAGAGGTCAATGGATCGAAACCATCCTCTGCTAATGGCTTTTTAGCAACAGCTAGCTGTTCACTATCCAAAGTTTGTCGTATTTGAAGATGACATCATTACAATAGTAACAATGCCATACTGAAGCTGCACTAGCTGAAGAGGGAAGATCTTCAGTCTTGACGGTTGTTTGCTTTCATGGACCAAGTTTCCCAGGTGGGGAGCTACAGAGCATGTTGGAGAATCTCTGTAATCTGCACAGCCTTAAAATATGACACAGCTGAGTGCTGTTGTTAGGACTCATCTAGCAGAGAGACAAACTGTACCACTTCAGGTCCATTCAGAGAACATGGCGGGCTGGGTGACACCATCACCCGAAATTAAAATGTGTAATTGTTCTAGAGGTCCCAGGTTCAAATCCCGGACGAGCCCTGCATGTGATGTGTCCACTGATCTGCATCCTTGTTCAAGTATCTGAATATGGGGCATCAAGAATTAAGGAAGGAAACTGTGACAAGGCTTTTGATATTCATTCCACCTGCCTCTAACAAAATGTTAATGAAATATACCAAACTTGAAAATTTAAAATGTGATGAAGTAACATGATATTCTATCTGTCACCAACTTTACTGGTCCATCATTATGATGCATATACGGCTCTTTATTTGTACGTGCACAGTGTGATTATATATATTTTTATCTTGGCAGGTGACCGATTGTCTGCTAGTTTGTTCGCACGACTTTGGCAGCTGTGAAAGTATCTCCAGGAGTAAAATGATTAAATCGCGTCGTCTTTTTAATTGTCAATCTCTATATTATATCAGAGGCCCTTTATGGTGCATATACTTGCATTTGTACTTGTATACACACACACACACACACACACACACAAAGGCACATTACCATCCACCTTTTCCAGCCCTCATGGTTCTTGGGGAATCCATACATGCTGTAACCCTTCTCGGACTGATTGGAGCATCCAAACGCTGCATAGCCAACCATGGTATGATACTGATCTACAAAATGTTAGTTGTAACCAATGAACCATGACACAACTGAACGAACTTTTCCGATTGCAGCCTGCTATTCCAGCTAGAATTATCCTAAATATCTGCCTTTAGGGCCATCGTGAATGATTTCTAAATATCTTTGAAATCTGTTGATGGTGAACTCAGAGGTTGTTAAAGGGGCCTTTTCCCAAAGCTTAGCTTGCATGCCAGTACAGGGGAATTAGCTCAAATGGTAGAGCGCTCGCTTAGCATGTGAGAGGTAGTGGGACTGGTATCTGCTATCTGGGCTTTGCTTGGTTTCACCTCCTCAACCAAAGTTGAAGCTGTACCAGAAGGAGAACGTTAAGTTTTCACTGTTATGATATCAGACTTCTGCAGACAGGATACTGAGATCGGACTTTCAGAATAAAGTAGCACAGGTACAGCACACAGCTGAAACGTTTCCTGTTCAGGATGGAATATGGCACCTGCTCTCTGGTGCTCTCATCTGGTGATGGATGTGCAATGTGTAAAATGCAGTTGAGGTTGATGGTAAAGTGGCTTGTTTTAATGTAGGTTAATGGGAAAATAGGAAAGACACTTATTGACACCATTGTTGTTTCCATCATCCACCTCTGCAAACAGATGATCCGACCCTGACGTGAGTTGAACCATCAGAGTCAGACGCGCTACCATTACACCACAGAGTCTCTCAGAAGCGCACAACTGTAGGAGTTGAAACGCAGCAAAACATATTAAATGACCAAAATAAAGATTTGAAGAAGGAAATACACATAACAGTCTGTGTTTTTTGTCAATTTTTTGAGGATTTTTTGCAGTTCCTCATCAGAGACTGGCAGCTGGACACACATGTCAGGATGGCTCAGTGGTCTTTTGGAGCCCACTGAGAGACGTGCTGTGTTTAATCTACTTTCTCTTATCCAGCATACATCGACCAACAATGACTGCTAGAGTCAAATATCTTATCAGCCAACATGAAACTATCTGAGGTTTAAAATGGTGTAACTACAGCTGCTGGTCATTAAGTCTCTGTGGGGCAATGAGCCAGTGTGTTTGGCTGTTAACTGAAAGGATGGTGGACAGGAACCTGCAGAGAGATGCTGAGGTTGTGAGTTCAAGCCTCAGCTGGAGCATCTGGCAGTCTGTGGATTACTCCTGGAATGATCTAAATAAACTTTGCACCAGAGTGTAGCAAAAAAATATATGTGATTATTTAAGTTTGATTTGTAAAAATAAGCCAATAAAACAATTTCGCACAGGCCGGTTAGCTCAGCTGGTTAGAGCGTGGTGCTAATAACGCCAAGGTCATGGGTTCAATCCCCATACTGGCCACAAGCAGCATCTCAGAACTTGGTGTTGTTCTCTCCGTATACTTCAATGCAGTCTGAAGTCTTTTTCCAACCAGTGGAACTGCCCCCTGGTGGTCGTTAGAAGTGCCGCTTAACTTATCAGATACAACAATAACACAAAGTTACAATGATCAGACCAAAGACTGCTACTTGTACTTTGAATCCACTGATCTGAGTTCAGCTCTCAGTGGAACCTCTGCCATCTGATTTAGTGTGAGAGGGATTGAGAATAACCTTCACCTATAGAACGTGAATAACATGCACCCACCACCCAAAACAGAGACAAGGCTTCATCAGATGATTTCTCTTTTCTGCCTCTGTGGTTAGGTAAAGGTCCAAAGAGGATGTAGATCAGTGGTAGACATTCATCAAAGTAACAGGACATGCTCGTGGTAGGTCCATTGTTGTGAAGTAAATTCCCATACCGGGAGTTGAACCCAGGCCACCTGGGTGAAAACCAGGAATCCTGACCGCTAGACCATATGGGACATTTTTGCGTTATGGGGTCAATCACCTGGATTTTTCAATAAAAAAAGGCTTTCCCTGACCGGGAATCGAACCGGAAATTATCCTGTTGTAAAAGGCTTGTTGGTCGAGGGGTATGATTCTTGCTTTGGGTGTGAGAGGGCCTGGGTTCAACTCCCAAATGAGCCCTTGGTATTATGTCGCCATTATCAGTTCCTGACCTTCATGACTCTTCCCAAAGTTTGTCTCCTATGAAAAGTGGTCAATCACCAAATTTCCATCTGTGCAACACAGCAGCAACCACTTTGTTTTGTCCAGAAACTGCAAGCAAAAGCTGTAATACAGGAAGTGATCAGCAGGAACTCCACTGAGAGTGAAGCACTGCTGGGGTTTGGATGCAGGATGTTCTGTTTATAAGACAGACACTTTAAGCAGCTCAGCATCAGTACTGCCAGTTTCTCTGCAGTTTCATCTGGAGAGTTGGACCTGGTAGACCTCCAAACCTACCTGGGTCTGAAAAGAGACAACAAAACAAGCCTGAGATGCTGCAAATGTGATGCCTATGTTTGTACGGCCCACTCTGACCTGAGTGCCAAATGCCACTCACGTGCATGAATTCACATACACACAAACACACACCGGCGCCACCCGAGAGCACGGCGTTTCCAACATTTTGATGTTGGTTCATAAAGTACTTTGCAGTTTAAACGCACAAAGTAAACAAATCATCATCATCAAGATCACAGGTTGGTAACATCACCTGTAAGGAGAGTGGAGCAGTGGAAGAGTGCTGGGCCCAAAACCCAGAGGTGGATGATGGAAACCATCCTCTGCTCAGGCAGTGATCAAATCATAAACAATGTTCTACGAAAAGGGCAATCACCAAATTTCCATCTGCTCAACACAGCCACAACAACTAGCTCACTTGTTTTTTGATCCTTTCATTTTCCCTCAGCAGGCCTTCTTCTGCTGTGTTGCCGTTATTTTGGCCTCCATGTGCGATCTTCATCCTCTTTGGCATGATGTTTGTGTTTGTCAGTGTGCTTCACTGTCGTCCTCCTGTGCATGTACTGTGATGTGACTCTGTCTGCCAGCTGGTATTTACATGGAATTATGGGGAGCCAATGACATCACATGTGATTATATATATTTTTATTTTGGCAGGTGACCAATTGTCTGCTAGTTTGTTCTCACGTCTTTGGCAGCTGTGAAAGTATCTCCAGGAGTAAAATTATTAAATCAATACCTTGTTTTAATTGACAATTTCTATATTATATCAGAGGCCCTTTGTGATGCATATACTTATCTTTATTTGCATTTGTATCTGTATACACACACACACACACACACACACACAAACACATACACCTCCTTTGCCAGCCCTCATGGTTCTTGGGGAATCCATACATGTGGAAACCCTTCTCGGACTGATTGGAGCATCCAAACGCTGCACAGCCAACCATGGTATGATACTGATCAACAAAATGTTAGTTGTAACCAATGAACCATTACACAACTGAACATCATCTTTTTTTATTTATTTTTTTTATTTTGGTCTTTTAAAAGTGTGGGCGGTCAAAAGCTGACCAAAACAACTTTGTCTAGACAGGATGTCTATGTTTAGTTCACTTGTTGTGAACTTGTGGGATCTTCATCCTCTTTGGCATGATGTTTGTGTTTGTCAGTGTGTTTCGCTGTAGTTCTCCTGTGCATGTACTGTGATGTGCCTGCCAGTTGGTATTTACATGGAATTATGGGGAGCCAATGACATCGCAGTCACTTCAAAGGCAAGTGAATCATTTCAAAGGCGATGGAATCTTGTCCCAGTAATGTCTTATAGAGCAGAAGACAGAGTTTTGTTTTTTAATAATGTATTATATTATCTTCTACCCACGTTCATTATTCTAATTGACCACTAGTGTGCAGTTACAGTCTATTGGTGTAACACATCATGGATTCTAGGTCTCCCACATGAATGCCTTTTATACCAGGCATTGCTGCTTAAAGCCGAAAAGAGAGTGAAAAAAATATGCAGGAAATTTCAAGTTGTTAAATCCCTAACCCTAACCCTAACAAACTTTTAGAAACAGCTAGCTGTTCGCGATCTATGGTTGGTTATATTTGAAAATGGTGTCATTACAACCGTAACAATGCTCCACTGCCACTCCACCAATCAAATCAGGTTTATTTGTATAGTGCCAAATCACAACAAAGTTACATCAATCATCTTTCAAGTCAAAAAAGTCAAGTCAGTGCTCAAGTTAAGGTAACATTTGTGACTTTCAAACTACTTCCTTATCCCCCACCCCCCATATCACTGATAATATCTGCTGTCCTGGTGATTGAAGAAAGGAAGGAATGGCATTCCTACGCAGATTCCGCAGTGATGGGATTCGAGTTTATATGCTGCAACTCCATTAGCTATGAGCAGAGTGGCGCAGCGGAAGCGTGCTGGGCCCATAACCCAGAGGTCGATGGATTGAAACCATCCTCTGCTAATGGTGTTTTAGCAACAGCAAGCTGTTCACTATCCAAAGTTTGTTATATGTGAAGATGACATCATTACAATAGTAATTGAAAGGCATTTCCTGTCTTTCATTGATCTCCAAAGCTACACAGATGCATACGTCACACTCTTGTTCATGTTTGCTTCAAATGGTTGAGTGCATGCGCACAAAGACGCACAGAAGTGTCCCTGGACTGATCATTGTAACTTTGTGTTATTGTTGTATCTGGTAAGTTAAGGACCATAAACTTTCTATAAAAGTGGATGAGTAGGTTAAAAAGTACTTCCACCTGCAGTCTATCTAATGACCACCAGGGGGCGGCTCCACTCTGTGACACAATTATCAATGTGATCAGCTGTTTACTGAAAGGCTGTGAAGCCCACCAGAGACCTGCTGTGTTTAGTTCACTTGTTGCTGTGTGTAGTTGGAACAGCAGGCTGCAACATCATGTCTCTGTGGGGCGATTGGTCAGCGCGTTTGGCTGTTAACTGAAAGGATGGTGGTTTGAGCTCACCCAGGGACGTGCTTTGTCTTATCCACTGGAATTATAGTGGACATGTGGAACGCCAAGATTTGATCTGGAGAAGGTGTATGACTGGGTTCACAGGGATGTTCTGGAGTATGGAGCCATCCCATCACTATATGACAATAAGCTTCCCTTTCCCCGAGACAACTACAGGGTGTAAGAGATGTACAGCTGTGGTGAGGACAGGTTACAGGTTACATCATGTGTTAAACTGAGAACTCAGTCGTCACACTCAACTGATGTTGTATGCAGGATCCAAAGGAATGGAGGCAACTGGCAGTGGTGGGATTCAAACCCACACCTCCGAAGCCTTGTGAGCAGAGAGGAGGCTTCATCAGATGGTTCTTCTTTTCACCTGCTGCAGCAGCTCAGAGCCTCTGTGGTTAGGTAAATATCCAAAGAGGATGTAGCTCAGTGGTAGAGGAGCTGCCATATTTCAGGTATTCTGCCTCCTCTTTCATCCAAACAGTTAAATATTGTTTAAAGTTTGTGAGGTTGGATGCTGCACAACAATGTATTTGAATTAAAGTTGATATCTTTCTATGATGATCCATCATGGACCGCTGGACACTTTCATATCAGTAAATCCACCGTGTTTTAAAGAAGTTCAGAGTGTTTCAGAGTTTCTGACATGATACAGACAGACAGAGAGAGAAGAGTCCCGACACTCCCTGATCTCACCGCGGGGCAGTCACGTGGTTCATGAGCTACAACGGAGTCCTGTGGGTGTGCGGCCATTTTGTTTACTTCTATCACTCTGGTTAATAACATACTATAGAAAAACACACGTGCTCTCCCCGTCGGGGAATCGAACCCCGGTCTTCCGCGTGACAGGCGGAGATACTGTCCACTATACTAACGAGGAGCTGCGAAGAGGCTTTTAGTGTGTGATGTAAAAATGACAACCACTACACTACAGAAACTGCATGAACGTGAGAGAGTGACGTGTGAATCTGTGTCGCCTGGGAGATCAATGAAAGGCAGGAAATGCCTTTGATCTCCAGTGACGTCACACAGTCTCGTTGTGGAGTTGTGCATCAGTGAAACATTCATTCATACACGACGACATCACGTATATTGTTGGAATAGAAAATCTTATTTTTTCTCTGTGTGCTCCTGAGAAAGAGGCTCAAATCCAAACCCAGGAGACAGAAGTTGAGTGAGTCAGTGAGGAAGAAGCTGCTCGTTCTCCTTCAACAGTTTGATCTGAGGAAAAGTCACTTCCTCTTTTCAGGAATCAACTTCTACCATCTGTCCACTAGATGGAGATAACTGAGCATCAACTGAGAACTGAGTTCTTCATCATCTGGAAACAGACAGCATTGTTTTCTTCAGCTGGAGCTCTTTGTTCAAATCTACATTGAGATTCAGAGCCAAATGTTTTTCCTTTCCTGGATTTACTTCATCATTTCAGTCACTCTGTGGATTCAGCTGACAAATGCAAAATACAACCAACATTTAAACGATGACGTGTTGAAACAAAACTTTATTGATTCAGTCTGGTCAGCAGAATATAACATGATGAAATCAGCAACATTAAACTGATGTTTCTACATGAATGCATCACTGATTCTAAAACCATAAACTGAACATGAACACTCTGTACACTCAGCGTTACACACATGAAGACAACATCATGTGTTTAAGGTGATGTTGAGCTGAACAGGACTTGTATTGAACACACAGAGGGAGTGCACCGTTCCTGGAGATACTGCAATACCAGGTCGATGCGTGGAGTGGACGGAGCAAGCCCCTATTCCATCTCCCTGTTCCAAAAATCTATTCAATATATGGTCCCCGGGTAGGGGACGTATCAGATATTAAACTGATAAGAACAGATACTACACTTGATCTTAGCCAAAAGGCCGAGAAGCGATACCGCTCAGCTGTCGGAGGTAACGGAGTGTTTCTCCGCACCGACCCGCTAAGTGAGGGGTCAGAGTCGGCTTCAGTAACAACATCACTCCGAGAGAGAGACACAAACAGAAGACATGAAGGAACGAAGGAGGGATCAGAAAACAACCACAGACATGTTATTTTCACAAAGTTACGTTGTAGAGCAAAGAAAACGTCTCTTCTTGGTCACCTGTAAAACTTCATATCTATGTCAGTTTACCAGCTGAATATTATTGTGAAAACATCAGTTTGTCCTCTCATGTGATTGGCCTCATGGTGTGTCCATCAAAATAACCCCCCTGTCTGCACGGATTCTCTGAAGATTCGGCTCTCCTCGACTGGACTCGGCTTTTTTCGACCGAAAGAGAGAATAATATAATGAAAGAGTGACTTTGTCATCCACAGAATAAAACCACAAATCACTGAACACTCATATATTTAAAATAGCATTAAAAGTACTTTAACCCAATATTAGCTTAATGCTAACATACAATGGAAAACGTCATAGACCGGCTAACGGGATTATCATCAGTACCGCGATGATTTTAAAGCGTCAATTAATTTATTTCAGATCTAACATGGCAGTAACACGTTGGGGAGAGCCGGTACAAAGTAACACAGGACAAATGTAACACGGCGATTTACTCAGAATCGGAAGAATGTAAACGCACTAAATGACGTCACCACTTTCAGCAAGCAATACTCCCCAGACCAGAGAAAATCTGGTGACTACGTCACACTTCCACTAAATTATTGCCGAGACCTAAAAGTAAATTAGTCGGTTTAAACATTGTGATTATCATTTCCCGTGTCATATTTATAATGATATTATAGGCAATTTAGTTTTTAACTCAGTTTTATGGTTAAGGAGAAAATCTGGTGTAAATGTTGGAAGTCACTGTCTGAAAGAAAGTAATGCAGCCGCACTCTGCGAGTTAACAGCTTATCAAAACACAACGATTCTGTTTTGTCATGACAGACAAGAGTATAAAGAGAACAACACAAAGAAAGCTGGTTCCGAACCCTAACCCTGGTTTATGTGCAAATCATTGCAAAATTGTAATCATATACAAGCAAGATGATTCACATTAAAGCTTATACTTTTGACATTTTTGAAGCAAATAAAATGATTGAAGTGCATTTTATATTTGTAATTGTGAATTAGCGAGGAAGTTGTCCAATGTTTGAAAAAAAAAAATACAAAAATGTAACCAATTCCAGTTCACAATTTGATTGTGTTACTTTCATCCGGGCGGGACGACACACATTCAACAGCATCACTGATTCAGGAGCAGCACAGTGAAAACTGTACACATTACTGGAGAAAGTGATAAATGACATTCTCCGTGTTTTCCTGTAAATCAGTGCTGCTGAAAAACTCCTGACATTTTCCAGCCAAAGTCAAATCTCATGATGGGACAGTGAAGGAATATCCAGTGTGTAAGAACAGTGCGGCACCCTGGACGTTTTATTCGTTCAGATTATGTCCAGAATTATTTCTAATTAGTTCTTGTAATTAACTTGCCCCCCCCAGCATTATTTTTTCTCATTAATATAGTTTAAAACGCTCTGTGTCCCTGATAAAACACTCACCTTCACCTGAGGTAACTGTAGATCAGCACCCATTTGCGTCAGAAGGTGTCAGTCTCGGCTTTGTAATGAGGCGGACGGCCGCTGGAGTCCTGTTGTAGCAGGAAGCAGCACAGAAGGCCGAAACTCACCCAAGACCGTCTCTGTTTCTGTTCTACAGGTGAGCAAAGTGCAAAAGCGCCTCATACAGTTATATTAAGTTTATTTCTTAAGTTGTGGTGTGTGTTTACAATGTAGTTAACGTCCGTAAATAAGGCAGCTAACTACTGCTAGCCTCAGCTGCTAATACAGCATGTCGTGCCCGCTGTAGCGGGTAATGCTAGTTCCCTTACTTTGTACTTTTATCGTTATCATGTGAATAAATAATAAGTTCAGAGGTTTGTAAACAGGAAGCAGCCACTATAAACAGTTAAATACGTGTTGCAGCTAAATACTATGTTCAGTAGCTGATATGTTAAACCAGTGGTTGTCAACCTTTCTGGGGTCCTGGACCCCCTGCATGTTTTAGATCGACCCTGAGGACCCAATTTGATAGAAACAGAGAGAAACTGCATTTTAAATAGCATTTTGGCATTTATTCACTCTTTTAGGCAAATATGAGCTTTCTATAGCAACTTCCAGAACAAAAAAAAAAAAAAAAATCATACTTATGCAGTTTCTAAGCATAAGGTAACAAAGTATGCCATAAAGTATGCCATTTCCAAAAATATGTAAGAAAACATTTATGCAGCATCTCCTGAACTTTAGCTTCCAGATATTGTAATAAGTAGCTTACATAAATATGAATTTCATAAAACATATTTTTATGCACTCTTCAAGAACAAAAACATAAAGTATGAAACCTCAATGAATATCATATAATTATCATATATCATTAAGACTATAATTAAGTCTCATGCCCTCATAACTTGAAAGGGATGCAGATACTGTTGAGTTTGTATCAACAGCGTGACGGATTAACATTAACAATAAATGTCATAGGATCTTTTTTAAGAGACCCCTTTTCATGGACCTCTTGCAATCACACCACAGACCACTAGGGGTCCGCGGACCCCCGGTTGAGAATCACTGTGTTAAACAACTAATAGGAGCAGTTTATCAGGTACACAAATGCTGTGTAAACTGCTTAATGCAACAAATGTTTTATATCCTTAGTTTAAACGAGTCATACAAATAAATACAGTGCTCAGTTGCAGACATAAGAGTGAGAAATTATAGAAGCAGCAGAAAACATGGAATTAGTTATTGTGGTAGACTGCACATGTTCAGTCATGTGTTATGTATTTGTTTAACTGTAGAACAGTTATCAGTACATTATTTGTTTAACTGCAGAACTGTCATAGTTGCATTATTTGTAAACTGTAGGACAGTAATGATTTCATTATTGGTTATTGAATTATTCTGCGCTGTAGTCTTGTTGTAGCAGGAAGCAAGCTCAGTTGTAAAGCCCAAGACGGTCAGCATAGCAGCACAGAAAGCTGATACTCATCCAAGACTGTCTCTATATTCTGTTTTACAGTGGTTATTGTACAATATAATCACTGGCACCTGGGTGAAAGTTGTCATCATTGTACAAGTGTTACACTTAAACACTCGATCATGTCCATGGAGTGTCTGTGTCCCTTTTCCTTTTCAAATGCTGTCCAATACAGGTGAGTCAGATTCTGAGAGTTAAAGATAAACAGACAGCATCCAGTGAGACAACAGAAGCCCAGCAGAGGACAGAGACAGAAACACAGGTACTAACAACAACAACAAATGTCTGGAGTGTAGCTGACAGGCCTCACATGGTCCATATGGACACCTGGACTTGTTATTCTGCTTCCTCCTCAGTCTTAAATATTGTAAAGAAAAGGTATTTGCCTATTTATCTTGATGTAGATTTGAACAAATGGTTAAATGGGAAGTTGAGCTCCATCAGATTTTCAGTGTGATTCTCTAGAAAGGAAGAAAACAACGATCACTGATCCAAACTGCCTGTTTGAAGATGACCAAGAACTCAGTTCTCTCTATCTATTGGACAGAGTGTAGAAGTTCATCACATGACTGATCTATTATGAGGAAGAAAACTGGTTCAGTGTTGAGGAAGTGACTTTTCCTCACATCAAACACGGGACAAGACTGATGAGAAAGAACAAGCAGCGACACATTTCCTGAGGACACAAATCTCTGTGTGTAAATGGACCTGAAGGGAGTTCAACAGGTGAGAATCTATAAATGTTTTGAACAAGATCACTTTTATCTTTGATTTTCATGTTACTTTTGGCAGCAGATTGGTTGTAACCAAGTTTATTGTTGAAAGTTTCCTCAGACCTGGTTGACCAGCTGAGAAGCCTCTGAACTCTGTTTGACTTAGTTTACTGGTTCTTTTTTCCTCCAATACAAACAGAAAGAATGAGAAATAAAGGCAGCAGTTTTATGTGACCAGTTTTGTCCAACAAAAGCAGTTTGATGGTTTTTATCCATACTGTGATTGATTTAATGTGAAATGTTCACACATGGTTTCAGATCAAAGACAAACCGAGTAATTTTTCAGGGAAATAATTTTTATTCTTTATCACCTTCATCCATGAAGACACCGATTTATTCCATTTAATAATCAAGGTCTGTGTCTCCTGAAAACATTGTCTCAGTTCTGCTGATTTTTTTTTTTTTTTTTTTTTTTTTACAGTGAAACCACAAAAACAGGGAAGTGCAGTTTTCTAAACTGAAGACAGTAAAGAGGGAAGTGATGTCAGTTTAATGTTGATGTAGCAAAAACAAAAAGAACAAATAGTTAAGTGACTGGAGCCCCTGGACCTTTATTTGTGGTATTAATTTCCTCATTTTCCTCTTTATCACATGATATTGTCCTCAGACTCATGATAATAAACCAATGTACATAAATGGTAAAGAAAATTTTGAAATAATAAAGAGAACTATATTTCTGATTGCTCCATCTGTCGGTTGAGCTCAGAGTGACATTGTTTTTGTTGATGATTGTGTAACTTTTCCAGCAGGTAGAGGCTCAGCTATGAATCAGTGTGAGGACAGAGAGGAGGGAGCCCCTCCCTCTAAAACCACTCTGTGTGGGGAACATGAGAGTCAGACCAAAGCTCAGAGGTGAGATGAGGATCTCTAACTGTCCATCTGTCAGAGCTCAGCACTCAGATCACTGCTCCATCATTATTCACTCTCACTGTCACTTACTTTTTTTTTTTTTTGCTGCTATTTTGTTAGTTTGTTTTAGTCGGGAACTCAACCACCATGTGGAGCAAATTTTTATTATTTGTTTTGGACTTTTCAACTAAATTCCTTTGCAGATTTTTTTTTTTATTTATAATTTTTTTTAATCATCATAAAACACTAATTACAAAATAGTGTTTTGTATTTAAAATAGATGTATTAGAAATGTTGCCCATCTCTCAGTTGCATGTTCTGTCCACTGTGGAGGAGGAAGAGTCTGATTGAAGCTCTGTTCCCCCAAAAAACAACGAGACAAAATGAGGGGACACGGTGAAGTGAGGTACTTCCTGTTCTCCCCCTCAACAGTTTGACTCAATGTGATGATGAGCTGGATAATACACATGAAACCTATAATGAAACCAACAAACCTGACCGGGACTTTATTTTTCTGTGTGTGTTGGTGTGTGACAGAGATTCTGGTCTTCAGTCAGTTTCCCTCTTAGACTGACTCCGTCCAGAAGATGGACTGTGTGTTTGGATTTGTGTGTTTTTGGGTGTGTAGCTTTGGAACAAACAGTTTGTCCTGTTTCTTTGTCTTCTGTCAGTCAGAAAGTGTTTCCCTCTCAGACTGACTCTGTCTGAGAGGTCCATCAAGATGGACTGTGATGAGGAAGAGGAGGCCAGACCAGAGTCTCCAGGATCAATCTGTCTGTCTCTGAAGTCTGACTGGTCCAAAGACTTTATTCCTCCAAACTTCAGTAATGAACCTGGACCCTCAGAGACAAAGTAAGAGACTGCAGAGATGAGAATTAAAAATCTGTTCATTGATTAATATTCATGATCCTGAAGCATTTGGGCAGATACAGGAAGACACTGAGATGGAAATTCTCGGTTTTATCACCAGAAACTACTGATGTTTTTTTTTTTTTTTTTTTCCAAAATATGTTGTTAGTCAGATCATGTCAGTTATAAAGAATGTTGTTTATGTTTTCACAGAGACAGGAAGAGAAAAAGACATGTCTCTGAAGAGGAGCAGCCGTCCCACTGTGCTCAGTGTCAGGACGTCCTGAAGGATCCAGTCTCTACCAGCTGTGGACACTGGGTCTGCAGACAGTGCTGCACCTCACACTGGGACCAGTCTGCTTCTTCAGGAGACTCCTCCTGTCCCCAGTGTGGACAAAGATCCAGAACCAGACCAGGTCTAAAGACCAGCCCTGAGCAGAGTGAGACTGAACTTCTGACTTTTTCATCAGATCCTCAGACTCTCTGTCTGCAGTCTGACGTTGTCTCCTCTCTGTCAGCAGATCGTGTTCTACAGGAGGTTTTAGATCAACATAAGATCAGTCTGAGGACCAGATGTCAACATGTGACTGAAGGAACAGGAACAGGAAGTGGAACCCTCCTCAACAGGATCTACACTGAGCTCTACATCACAGAGGGACAGAGTGAAGAGGTTAATACCCAACATGAGGTGAGGCAGCTGGAGAGAACTTCTAAGAAGAAGAGCCTCCATGATGCTCCAATCAAATGTCACCACATCTTTAAAGTCTCACCTGACCAGCAGCGTCCCATCAGACTGGTTCTGACCAACGGCGTCGCTGGAGTTGGAAAAACTTTCTCTGTGCAGAAGTTCAGTCTGGACTGGGCAGAGGGCTTGGAGAACCAGGATGTCAGTCTGCTGGTTCTGCTTTCATTCAGGGAGCTGAACCTGATCAGAGATCAGCAGTACAGTCTTCTCAGGCTGCTTCATGTTTTCCATCCAACATTACAGAAGATCACAACAGAGCAGCTGGCTGCCTGTAAAGTTCTGTTCATCCTGGATGGCCTGGATGAAAGCAGACTTTCACTGGACTTCACCAACAGGGAGGTCGTGTCTGACTTCACACAGGAGTCATCGGTCCACCTGCTGCTGACAAACCTCATCCAGGGGAATCTGCTTCCCTCGGCTCTGGTCTGGATCACTTCCAGACCTGCAGCAGCCAGTCAGATCCCTCCTTCATGTGTTGACAGGCTAACAGAAGTCCGAGGCTTCACTGACGCCCAGCAGGAGGAGTACTTCAGGAGGAGGTCCAGGGATGAAGAGCTGTCCAACAAAATCATCTCACACATCAAGAAGTCCAAGAGCCTTCACATCATGTGTCAAGTCCCAGTTTTCTGCTGGATCATCGCTACAGTTCTGGAGCACATGTTGACTACAGACCAGCAAGGAGAGCTGCCCCAGACCATGACTGACCTGTACTCACACTTCCTGCTGGTCCAGACCAGGAGGAAGAGGATCAAGTACCATGGGGGACATGAGACAAGTCCACAGGAGCTGATGGAGGCTGACAGGGAAGTTCTTCTGAAGCTGGGCAGGCTGGCGTTTGAACATCTGGAGAAAGGGAACATCATGTTCTACCAAGAAGACCTGGAGCAGTGTGGTCTTGATGTCACAGAGGCCTCGGTGTACTCAGGACTCTGTACTGAGATCTTCAAAGCAGAGAGTGTGATCTTCCAGAAAACAGTCTACTGCTTTCTTCATCTGAGTGTTCAGGAGTTTCTGGCTGCAGTCTACATGTTCCACTGTCACACCAACAGGAAAAAGGAGGTCCTGAAGGGCTTTCTGGGAAAAAAACAGCAAGATTCAGCCTTGGAGGACTTCCTGATCACAGTCCTGGAGAAATCCTTTGAAAGTGAAAATGGTCACCTGGACCTGTTTGTCCGCTTCCTTCATGGTCTCTCTCTGCAGTCCAACCAGAGACTCTTAGGAGGTCTGCTGGGTCAGACAGAAACCAAACCAGAGACCATCCAGAGAGCCATTAACAACCTGAAGAGGATGAACAGTTATTTTACCTCTCCTGACAGAAGCATCAACATCTTCCACTGTCTGATGGAGCTGAAGGATCACTCAGTTCATCAGGAGATCCAGGAGTTCCTGAAGTCAGAGAACAGATCAGAGAAGAAACTCTCCCTGATCCACTGCTCAGGTCTGGCCTACATGCTACAGATGTCAGAGAACGTTCTGGATGAGTTAGACCTGAAGAAGTACAACACATCAGAGGAGGGACGACGGAGACTGATCCCAGCTGTGATGAACTGCAGGAAGGCTCGGTGAGTCCACTCTCATTCTCATCAATCCTTCTGATGTGTTTAAATCCAATCTGATTCAGATGGTTTTTCACTGTCAGCTGTTTGTTTTCAGATGATTCAAATGCTGCCAGAGATAAATATTCACTTAGTTGTGTTTCTAGTGGAAATCCTAAAGACTGAGGACATCAGCAGGTATCAGTGACTGATCATCTTCACCAGCTTCACTGTTCACTGAGCTCAACTCAGTGAAAATCAAAACCATAGAGAGCCAAATGTTTTCAAGTCAGCATGGCCTCATAGTCCCTCAGAGGAGACAAACCTGGATGAGGTCCCTGACAGACCGAGGACACATTTTATGTCTTCACCTGAAAATTGGATTAAAACTCAATGTGAGAGAGATGAGAACAAAAGTTCCATGTCAGAGTGAAAAAATTCAGTGAGAAGACAAAATCTGAATCAGAAGAGAAGTCTGAGTCTTTAGTCCTCAAACCCTCCAGACGAATATGTAGTTTCCTCTGTCACAGTGACATATTGTGTAATATGTGTCATCACAGACTTGTTGGTTGTGGACTCTCAAAGACTGAGTGCAATGTTGTGGCTTCAGCTCTAAAGTCCAACCCCTCCCATCTGAGAGACCTGGACCTGAGTCAGAACCACATAGAGGATTCAGGACTGAAGCTGGTGTGTGCTGGACTGGAGAGTCCAAACTGTGGACTGGAGACTCTGAGGTCAGTTCACTGACTGGACCTGCTGTAGTTTGAATGTTGTGCTGTTGTTTGGATGATGTGTGTTTAGACATGATGGTGACTCAATAACACAAAGATCATTGAGGACATTTCTGATTTATTTATATCAATGATTTGATCTTCATCTTTTATTCTTTACTCAGGTTGAAGAACTGCAGTTTGTCAGAGATCAGCTGTTCTTCTCTGGTCTCAGCTCTGAAGTCCAACCCCTCCCATCTTAGAAAACTGGACCTGAATCAGAACGACCTGAAGGATTCAGATCTGAAGGATCTTTCTGGTCTTGTGAAGAGTCCAGACTTCAGACTGGAGACTCTGAGGTCAGTAGAGTTGGACTCAGTTCATGTTCCTTTGAGTAATATTGTTTAAATCCAGTATCAGAGCAAAACTCCTGTGAACCTTCAAACTCCTCAGTGAAGCTGTGAGAGGAGAACAGAAACAGATTTCAGAATTAGAAAGAAAGACAGAGAGAAAACAGTCAGCCAATCAGATCAGTCAGAGGACTGTTGTGATCATGTGACCATCAAATGAAGCAGATTCCAGCTGAAGAACTCAGAGATGTTCGGATTCTGGTCCTCGTCCATCAAACTGTCAGATCTGAGCTGAGACTGTTTGTTCTCTGATCAGGTTCATCTGTCACAGCTCTGAGATCAGTCTGACTGAAAGCTGCACATCACTGATCTTCTTTCATCACACTGTCAGCATGTGGTCTTTCTGCAGACCAGAATCCTGTCTGTCTGTCTGTCTGTCTGTCTGCCTGTCTACCTGTCTCTCTGTTTAAATTAACCTTTGGTAAATCATCAGTAAAGTGATGAACCTTCATGACTCAGCTCTTTATCTCCACTGTGGACTCAGAGAAATGTGCTGAGTCAGCAGACTTGAGGTCTGTGAGTTTCCAGCTCAGTGTGTTCACTCCAACACGTTAACATGAGCTGAGAGGAAGCAGCTGCTGCACATCTGGACTGAACAGGACTGAAGTCCCTGCAGGTCTTTATGCTGGATCTGCATCACTGACTGACAGCTGATGGACAGAGTCAGGAAACACTGATGGATCTGCTCTCTTCTTCTCTTCATAGCTGCTGGTGGTGAAGAGGAAGGTGTCTGCTGATGGAGGATCAGCTGCTTCCTGATGATCCAGATGTTGCAGCAGCAGCTTGTCCAGACTCTGGACCATGTTCCTGGGAGGTGGAGAGGAGAGCTTCATCCAGCAGAGACTGACAGAGGAATCAGAACTGGTCTGAGAACAGAGTCCAGTCCACCATGATCCCAGAGACTCCTCAAGTCCTCCTCTCCTCTCAGCCAGCTCCTCCAAACTCCACCTGGGGTTTAGGTTCAGCTTCTTCTGGACCCTTTGGGCTGCTTTGGGGACATTTATACAAGCATTTTTTTTGTTCGTATAAAATATTTCCATGTGAAATATTTAACTGTCAGTCGGCACTGATTAAACTTTTAAATAGGCCCTTTCTTCACTTCATAAAATGTAATTGTGTGTTTTTTTTTTAATCATTATCTCAACTAATTCTTATTTTTAACATGTTCCAAAAAAAGTATGTAAATACATAACAGGATGCTGAAAGAGCAGAACTCAGAGGACACTGCAATTTTTATTTCTTGTACTAAAAGACCTTTGTAAGACAAACAATGTCCTGTTTTAATCTGTGTGTGTGGTGATGATGCGGCCTGGGTGGGGATATTGTTTATTTTTATATTTTAATGTTTAAAGAACTTTGTGTAACATTGCTATTAGTTTGAAAAGTTTTGTATTAATAAAGTTCAAATTATTGATATAGTGATATAATATTGTCTGAATGTGCTGCTGCTGAACTGGGACTCATGAGTTCCACTCTGAACCAATGAGTCATGAATCATGAGTCTGACTGTGAACCAGTCTACAGTATGTGCTGTGGGTGAGTGACAGCTCATAGCGGGG
The DNA here is from genome assembly GCF_900963305.1 of Echeneis naucrates. Lineage (NCBI taxonomy): Eukaryota > Metazoa > Chordata > Actinopteri > Carangiformes > Echeneidae > Echeneis > Echeneis naucrates. The sequence continues at coordinate 15,202,697 of NC_042528.1, read as the reverse complement.
AGGGAAAGGGAGTGAAACAGCAAACCAGAGCTGCTGCTTTGCCTCCTTCTTTCTATATGAACATGAGCACCATGATGCACACTGCTGTGTTCTCATATCAAGCTCATGTTCACCTTCTTTCTTTCACAGGGAGAACATGAAAGAAGCTGAAGCTGAACTCAGCCTTCCAACTTTAGTGCTCCGTGTCACAGACTGATCCATTTTCTGACGTTATAGTCCACACCAGGCTGCAGCCTCTCTGTGTGACACTTTGTTCATCATTATTTTCACACTTTAGTTCCTGCTTCTTTTCATTTAGGCTCCATGTAGGCTGTTCATGATGACTTTGTTTGTGTGTGGCTGTTTTCTTCTGAGTGTGGGATCTCTGTCTGAATGAAAGTTTCACAATCACTGCCTCAGACTGCATTCAGAAGGAATTGTTGAAGTCATAGAAGCTGAAGAGTTGATGATCAGAGGCTGACAGCTAAAGGAAGCTAGAATGCACACTGCTCTCTGACAGAGTCGGCCTCCCTCCACATTTAGGAGGCTTTTTCACTTCTTACAACAGCTGACAAAGGGCTCATCTGGGATTTGAACCCCGGACCTTTCACACCCTGAGCCAGAATCATCCTGATTGTTCCTGGAATGGTTTGGTTAGTCAGAGTGTGTCTGTGTGTGTTCTTGTCTCTCTGAGTGGTTGGAAATGAAAATGGAGATCGGTAGAAGCAGATGACTCTGAGGATGAATGAATGTTTCTCTGACAACATCAACAACCGTTTACTCACCTCACAAAGAGACGGTGTGACGTCACTGGAGATCAATGACATTTCCTGTCCTTCATCGCTCTCCCACGCGACACCAGCTCAAACGTCACACTCGCATTAGATTCAGCCGGAACGGCGCATGCGCACGAAGAATCTCAAGCTTGTCTCGCGAACGAATGAAGTGAAACACAAATCAGCTGTTATTCGACAAATAAGTGGCGTTAAATTGAACTAAAACCAAATCTGTTGGTTTGTTCCTCCTTCTACTTATTAAAATGTGTCTTTTCCTGCTTTCACTCATTTTTGGAATCTGTGTTTGAATTTCTGAATTTGAATTTGTGCTCATTCAACAGAATGAGCGAAGCGTCGCACCTCGTCCACTGTGTGTGTGTGTGTGTGTGTGTGTGTGTGTGTGTGTGTGTGTGTGTGTGCTCTCTCTGCTGGTCTGAGCTCTCAGTTCATTTAAATACTTTGTTGGATCTGTCTGTCTGTATCATGTCAGAAACTCTGAAACACTCTGAACTTCTTTAAAACACGGTGGATTTACTGATATGAAAGTGTCCAGCAGTCCATAATGGATTATTATAGAAAGATATCAACTTTAATGTAAATACATTGTTGCATATAAACACAGAAATTACAATAATCATCTGTAAAACTTGTAAAAAATGTTGCCGTCTCACTCAGCGGAGGAACAAAGGAGGAGCTTGTGTTTGAACCTGTGTGAGAAAAACAGAAAAAAGAAGACTCCCTGATCGGGTTAGTTGCCACGTTATAAAATGCAGGAAGTACTTCAGAACATGCCAGCAAGTGTTGAAGGCTGCCGATGACTGGAGAATCGTGACGTCATTGTAAAACTCATTACACAAGCATTGGTGGTTCAGTGGTAGAATTCTCGCCTGCCACGCGGGAGGCCCGGGTTCGATTCCCGGTGGCAGACCAAGGCTTCAGTCTGCGCACATCTTCCACATGTGATGGCACACACACTGTGTATTGTGGCAACATCCGTCCCCTCAGAGAGAATCTGCTCTTTAACCCTCCTGTCGTTTTCACCCCCCGCCCCTTACTTTAGTGTTCCTGCTCTGTTTTATACGGTGGCCGGTAAGTGCAAAACAAAATGACAAAGTGCCACACTTTTAGAAAAAGTGAAACAAATTTACATGTTAAGAAACATTTTTACATTTTATTCAACAAAATTACACAAGAAAAACACTTTTACAACGGACAAAACAAACTTACATTTTATAAAACAAATTTCCAAACGACAGAATCTTCCGGAAGGGGAATGTACCAAATGCCGGAAGTGATCCAGAAGAAGATTGACTGTGAGCTCAAAAAGTTTGTATCAGTTTGTGTGCCGGGAAAACTTAGCAGGCATAGATTAAATGATGTTTTGGCCGTTTTGTGGAAACAACTTGAGCCAATTTATGCGGTTGTGTTTTCCGTGCGGACGATCTGTAGAATGTTTAACGTTGATGAACGGACCAGACGGAAGGAGCACGCGCACAGGAGACATCTAATAAACAGCCGGAAAATGCTAAACAATCTAAGTGTAGCATCGCGCTAACTAGCTGAAGCCGCTGTCAGACATGCAGTGAATTAAAGTGCACCGTTTCATTTAGCAGCCAATCGTTGTCTTCACGGAATAGCAACGCGTTTAGTTAGTATGCGTTGCTAGTTTTTATTTATTTATTTTTGTTTTACGCTTTCAGTTACGCTAAATGCACAATTGTTGTTGATTGTTTTAGCTGCTGCTAACTTTATGTTTTGATACGGAACTCCGTTCATTCCAGCAGAACAACCATGAACATCATATAAACAATTCATGGAGGACAGAAAGTCAAAGTCAAAAGAACTGTGGGCCGAAAGGAAACAGGTCCAGGTACGTGTGTGGATATATCTGTAAAATATGGAAGTAAATATGTGTGTGTGTGAAATGAATGATATCTTTTTGTTATTTTAGCAGATAAACATGGATTTATGGCGCCACATGGAGCTGATTTAAAAGCTCAGAGAGTGAAAACACTCCCATTATATACAGATCCGGAGGTAGCAGCACCTGATCTACTGAAGCATGATGTGAAGTTTACACGGTGCAAACATCAGCCTGCGGACTCTTAAAAGGATGATTCCTCTCCAAACGCCATCAGGTTGGAACTTCGTGGACCTGGACAACTGTTTGGCTATCGGACGATGTGGCAGGTACTCAGACAAAAGTCCAATCTTGGAGTGAAGAGAGATGATGTGATGAATGAGAGAGCACGCAGAAGGTTTCTAAGAAGAAGCTGCTACTCAATGGGAGCGAACTGTATGTGGCATGCAGATGGTTCTGATAAACTGGCTCTCTCAGGACGCATGGATGGATTTTTTCACCTAAAGTGCTGTGGCTCCAATGTGGACCGACAAATAACAAGAAGCCAACAGTGATCGCTGAGAATCTCCTCTCATGAGACTGAGGACTGATTGTGGCACGGAGAATGGCATTATGGCTGCCATTCAGTCTCCCCTACGCCTCCATCATGATGACTGCTGCTCTGGGCCGTCCAGCCACATGTATGGCTCATCCACGAATAAGCAGCGTGTTGAATCCTGGTGGGCCATATTTAGAAGGGGAAGGTAAGTGGCCTTCATGAAGTCATTTTATTATGACTGACCTTTCATTTGATTTTTATCTTTATGTTCTATCGCAGATGAACTCCTCTAAACATATATAATAATTGAGGCTGGGACTTTAACGCGTTCATTTCAATTCACTCATTACAAAGCCTTTAATTAAATATATTTTGGTGGAGTTCCACTTCTAATAATAATCTATATTTACTTCCGATTCTATCCATTTCTACAGGTCTCAGTTCTGGATGGAGTTGTTTGCTGGATACTTCAACGGGAGCCATGAGCATCAGTGCCTTCTGAGATGTTGCTATGGTGATGTTGGATGAGTGTGTGAGACTGTGGAACAGTCACAGGATTCACACTTCCAGAACAGCGTCATGTCCAATGAACTGTACTGCTGACCACACAGGTAATATTGGTGATGGATTGATATTTCCATGTTTGTTTTATTTATTTATTGCTAAAATGTAAATAAATGCTATTTATTGTATCTAACACAGATTTGGCTCCACAGACTGGATTTGAGATTGAACCAGCTGATTTGGATGCTGTTCCAGAGGCGAGCCTGTCAATAGCTCCATGTGGGGACTCAAACATGCAGGAGGACTTTGACTTTGTTATGGAGCACAAACAACTACAGAAGCCAGAGAACTGGGAGTCTGCAACAGAACTGTACATGAAGCTGAAAGAAACTGCTCAGCTGTGAGTCAGTGACAAAGGGAATTTTCCCTTCCTGCATTATCAAGTGCTTACTCATTGGGGTTTCTGTCCTATTTCTATTTTATTTATTTTTTAAATTAATAATTTTTTTTAATATACATGTCAAGAGCCATGAGATGACTGTGCTGTGATTTGGTATTAGACAAGTAACACAGAATTGAATCAAATATTGCCATGACTGAAAAACATGCAATTTTTCTGTTTTAAAATAGTTTGGAAAAAACTCATAACCAATCTATCACAGATGCAATCAGAAGGTAATATTTGCAATTTTTTTATTGTTTGTAAACATAACATTTGCATTCCCATTGTTTCATTTCTTCAGATGAACAGGTACCAGAATCATTTGGAAACATCACAAGGAAAAGTGAATGACAAACTATGAAATCTGATTTGGAGTGGTGGACAAAGACCACTCAAAGACACAGTCGCCCAAAGTTTGACTTTCTTTAAGTCTCCTGTTACTTCCTGATGGACTGAGGTCAGGTTTGAAGAGTCTCAAGTTCCAGACCAGTGAGTGGCTTTTCAGAGTGGCACAGGACAGGGGCCAGCAAAGTAGGCTGTTGCTGCAGTGCAGTCAGAAACTGAAGAGCTGAAAGACCATCTTTGAATCTAAAAAAGTGACCACAAACATTGTTTCACATTTAAATGACCTAAAGAAACTTCAATGTTTTCTAAAATGACTATCCACCCAAACATATAGAAATGAGTAAAAATGGTTGTGTGTTGAACATTACTGATTTAAAGAAGAACTCTGTGTCTTGCTTTGCACTTGGCAGGGTAAATGTTTTTGAAAAATAGTTCAAGTAACAAAGCGTATGTCATGTGATATATAAAGTTAATGATCATTAACCATTAGTATTGTTTACATCTAACCCTGTTCATACCATTTGCATTGTACACCAAGAACTGATGTCCTTCTGGTCCATCAGAAATGGGCCGGTCTTTCAGATGTTTCATCAGTAGAGTTAAAGACTCTCGTCTCGGCCCACCTGTGTCAATTCCTTCTTCCAAAACAGCATCATCGGTGAATTTTACCAGCATGTCACAGGTTTCAGAATATGTTGAACATCTTACAAATGCAAATATCTTTCCCATGTTATCAATAAATTAATATTAAAATTAAGTGAATCACTGTTGTGTTTTTTTACTTACCTGTAGCAAGTACTCCTGACTGGATTTGTTTCAGGTGGATCCAGATCCTCAGTGTCAGATATTACTGTCTGAAAAACAAATGAAAATGTCTGAAACAACACACTGAAAGCAAAGAACATCAGGCTGCCATAATCTGCCTTAATACCTGTCCAGGCTGAGCTGTGGATGAATCTCTGAAACATGATAAAATTGATAAACTGATGAACTTTATGATACAGAGTATAACAGAGCTTTGAGTAATATTTAGAGGTAGAGAGGAACCATAAGATTTATAAATAAGAGATTATTTTGTTATAAATGATATTACATGTATGGTATTTTCTACCACATGTTCATCACAATCACATCAACAACTTAAAGACAAATGACTTCTTTTGTAAAAACTAATACCTACCCTTTATCTTCAGGTTTTCATTTGGGAGAACTGTGTTTTTTTGGTTCAAAAACCTGAGAAGAAAAGCACACAATTGTCAGCAACTTTAAACAGCTTCCATTATTGTTCCCTCACCACATACAGTATATATCAATGGTGAAAGGTTATCAGGGTGTCTGATTGGAATAGTAAATGCCAAATAATCAAGACTTGGTTCTTAGACTTTATGCTTGAAACCAAATGCAAATCTATCAAATAAATAAAAACTGAATGAAAGTACAAAATGTAAAAAAGAACGTACCACAGTGTCAGCTGCATTGAATTCAGCTGTGCTCCTCCATGTGATGACAACTTCAGAATCAGAGTCTGATGTATCAACCTCTGTAGTAAAAACAAACAACACATTATTAATTATGCTACATCAGAGTAAATAAATATGTAAAAATATTGAATGAAGAGATCCACAAACCTCCTCTAAAGTGTGTTTCTAGGCAAATGAAAAAAGTGCCTTTCCTATTTCCTTTTTATATTCTGCCAGTTTGAATGGGCTTTCTGACCCAGGCACATGGAGCACCTCTGAATAGTCTGGATACAAAAGAAGGTCTGCTCCTTCATCCATCTTCTTGTTAATTGTTCTCATTTCTTGGACAGCTTGCTTCAGTAGATCAGGTGCTGCTACCTCCGGAACTGTATATAATGGGAGTGTTTTCCCTCTCTGAGCTTTTAAATCAGCTCCACGTGGCGCCATCAATCCATGTTTATCTGCTAAAATAACAAAAAGATATCATTCATTTCACACACACACACATTTACTTCCATATTTTACAGATATATCCACACACGTACCTGGACCTGTTTCCTTTCGGCTTCAGCTAGTTAGCGCTATGCTACACTTAGTTTGTTTAGCATTTTCCGGCTGTTTATTAGATGTCTCCTGTGCGCGTGCTCCTTCCGTCTGGTCCGTTCATCAACGTTAAACATTCTACAGATCGTCCGCACGGAAAACACAACCGCGTAAATTGGCTCAAGTTGTTTCCACAAAACGGCCAAAACATCTTTTACTCCATGCTGCCATAAACTTTCACTCGGCAAAGTTTTCCCGCCACACAAACTGATACAAACATTTTGAGCTCACAGTCAATCTTCTTCTGGATCACTTCCGGCATTTGGTACATTCCACTTCCGGAAGATTCTGTCGTTTGGAAATTTGGTTTCGGGATTTGTAAAAGTGTTCTGCCACTTGTAAATTTGTTTTGTCCGTGGTAAATTTTTTTTTCTTATGTAATTTTGTTGAATAAAATGTAAAAATGTTTCCCAACACATAAAAGTGTTTGGCACTTTGTAATTTAGCTTTGCACTTACCGGCCACCGTATCAAACAGAGCAGGAACACTAAAGTAAGGGGCGGGGGGTGAAAACGACAGGAGGGTTAAAGAGCAGATTCTCTCTGAGGGGACGGATGTTGCCACAATACACAGTGTGTGTGCCATCACATGTGGAAGATGTGTGCAGACTGAAGCCTTGGTCTGCCACCAGCTCAGAGGGGCTGCACTTCTACTGACCACCAGGGGGCTCCACTGGTTGTTTCACAAAGTCACAGTGTGTTGGAGTCTATCAGGGTATTTTCCAAGCAGCACTGTGTTTCTAACATCTGGATGTTGGTAAAGAGTTACTCTGCATTGGCCGGGAATCGAACCCGGGCCTCCCGCGTGGCAGGCGAGAATTCTACCACTGAACCACCAATGCTGATTTAGTGAGTTTTACCATGGCGTCAGGGAGAGTCTTCTTCTATACCATGACGTTACGAATCTCCAGGCTTCAGCAGGCTTCAATACTTGCTGGCATGTTCAGAAGTACTTCTTGCATTTTATAACACTTTCATATCAGTAAATCCAGCGTGTTTTAATGAAGTTCAGAGTGTTTCAGAGTTTCTGACATGATACAGACAGACAGATCCAACAAAGCATTTAAATGAACATTAAACGAAGTATTTTAATAAGTAGAAGGCAGACCAGACATCTCAGTATGTGGGAGGAACAAACAGTGAAATTGACAGTTTTGATTTTTATTTCAATTTAATGCCACTTATTATTCTAATAACAGTTGATGTTTCATGAATCGTATGCTTCTTTGTACACATGCGCCTTTCCGTATAAATCGAACACGAAAGAATGTTACGTATTCGTTGTTGTTGCGTGGGAGAGCTATGAAGGACAGGAAATGCCTTTGATCTCCAGTGACGTCACACAGCCGCGTTTAGAGGTGAGTAAACAGTTGTTGATGCTGTCAGTGAAACATTCATTCATCCTCAGAGTCATCTGCTTCTACCGATCTCCATTTTCATTTCCAACCACTCAGAGAGACAAGAACACACACAGACACACTCTGACTAACCAAACCATTCCAGGAACAATCAGGATGATTCTGGCTCAGGGTGTGACAGGTCCGGGGTTCAAATCCCAGATGAGCCCTTTGTCAGCTGTTGTAAGAAGTGAAAAAGCCTCCTAAATGTGGAGGGAGGCCGACTCTGTCAGAGAGCAGTGTGCATTCTAGCTTCCTTTAGCTGTCAGCCTCTGATCATCAACTCTTCAGCTTCTATGACTTCAACAATTCCTTCTGAATGCAGTCTGAGGCAGTGATTGTGAAACTTTCATTCAGACAGAGATCCCACATTCAGAAGAAAACAGCCACACACAAACAAAGTCATCATGAACAGCCTACATGGAGCCTAAATGAAAAGAAGCAGGAACTAAAGTGTGAAAATAATGATGAACAAAGTGTCACACAGAGAGGCTGCAGCCTGGTGTGGACTATAACGTCAGAAAATGGATCAGTCTGTGACACGGAGCACTAAAGTTGGAAGGCTGAGTTCAGCTTCAGCTTCTTTCATGTTCTCCCTGTGAAAGAAAGAAGGTGAACATGAGCTTGATATGAGAACACAGCAGTGTGCATCATGGTGCTCATGTTCATATAGAAAGAAGGAGGCAAAGCAGCAGCTCTGGTTTGCTGTTTCACTCCCTTTCCCTCCCCGCTATGAGCTGTCACTCACCCACATTAAATTAGTAAATTATGGGACTGTATCATATCAATCTTTTAAACTTTATTTATAAAGCACTTTTCAAACAATTTACAATGTTGCACGAAGTGCTTCACACCTTAAAATATAAAAATAAAGAAGACAATATCCCCCACCTGGACCAGATCACAATCCAGACAGACAGAGACACTCAGATTAAAGCAGGACTTTGTTTGTCGCACAAAGGTTATTTAGTACATTAAGTAAAAATTGTGCTTTCAAAAGATAAACTGCTGCAGTGTCCTCTGAGTTCAGCCCTTTCAGCATCCTGTTATTTATTTAAATAAGAATTTTTTTGCAACATGTTAAAAATAAGAATTATTTGAGAAAATCAAAAACAAAAAAAAAAAAAACAACAACAACAAAAAAAAAAAGACCATTCACATTTTATGACGGGAAGGGCCAATTTAAAAGCTTAATCCATGCTGACTGACAGTCACATGTTTCACAACAAAGTGACATCTTTTATAGAGTAATGCTTGTCGAAATGTTCCCAAAGCAGCCCAAAGGGTCCAGAAGAAGCTGAACCTAAACCCCAGGTGGAGTTTGGAGGAGCTGGCTGAGAGGAGAGGAGGACTTGAGGAGTCTCTGGGATCATGGTGGACTGGACTCTGTTCTCAGACCAGTTCTGATTCCTCTGTCAGTCTCTGCTGGATGAAGCTCTCCTCTCCACCTCCCAGGAACATGGTCCAGAGTCTGGACAAGCTGCTGCTGCAACATCTGGATCATCAGGAAGCAGCTGATCCTCCATCACACAAACACCTTCCTCTTCACTGCCACCTGTGTAGAGAAGAAGAGAGCAGATCCATCAGTGTTTCCTGACTCTGTCCATCAGCTGTCAGTCAGTGATGCAGATCCAGCATAAAGACCTGCAGGGACTTCAGTCCTGTTCAGTCCAGATGTGCAGCAGCTGCTTCCTCTCAGCTCATGTTAACGTGTTGGAGTGAACACACTGAGCTGGAAACTCACAGACCTCAAGTCTGCTGACTCAGCACATTTCTCTGAGTCCACAGTGGAGATAAAGAGCTGAGTCATGAAGGTTCATCACTTTACTGATGATTTACTGAAGGTCCATTTAAACTGAGGGACTCAGACAGACAGACAGACAGGCAGACAGACAGGATTCTGGTCTGCAGAAAGACCACATGGTGACAGTGTGATGAAAGAAGATCAGTGATGTGCAGCTTTCAGTCAGACTGATCTCAGAGCTGTGACAGATGAACCTGATCAGAGAACAAACAGTCTCAGCTCAGATCTGACAGTTTGATGGACGAGGACCAGAATCTGAACATCTCTGAGTTCTTCAGCTGGAATCTGCTTCATTTGATGGTCACATGATCACAACAGTCCTCTGACTGATCTGATTGGCTGACTGTTTTCTCTCTGTCTTTCTGTCTAATTCTGAAATCTGTTTCTGTTCTCCTCTCACAGCTTCACTGAGGGTTAGAGTGAAACAATATTACTGAAAGGAACATGAACTGAGTCCAACTGTCGTGGAAATAAAACATGAGTCTGACCTCAGAGTCTTCAGTCTGAAGTCTGGACTCTTCACAAAACCACACAGATCCTTCAGTCCTGAATCCTTCAGCTTGTTGTGACTCAGGTCCAGTTCTCTGAGATGGGAGGGGTTGGACTTCAGAGCTGAGCCCAGAGAAGAACAGCTGATCTTTGACAACCTGCAGTTGTCCAACCTGAGTAAAGAATAAAAGATATGACTTTAGGAGGTGAAATTCCTGCTTGAAAGTGTTTTGTCATCTGATATATGAGAGTTTAGGTTGTTACAACAGCCACTGGATGATTAAATACGTCTTATAAACCCATGTGGGTTGCACATTTTTATGAATGACACGCAAATAAATTAATAAATGAAATGAGCCACAGACTCAAATCTGCATACTAACATACAAATATATATGAATATATGATGTCCCCTTTCAAAAATACAAGATTGATTGATAAACTGCAAGCAATTAAAACGTCTGAATAAGGAATGAAGAATCAATTTTGAATCGAATCATAGCCCCAAAAATCCAAATCGAATCGAATTGTTCCAGAGTGAATGATTCCGACCCCACTGAATATATATTTGTCCATGTAAGTGAGGAAAAATATTTCCTGTCATTGAAACACTGAAGGATTATTATTATTTTTTGAAGTTTTAAATCTGTAGTTCAACATTTCTCTGCCACACTGACTGGACTCAACCGGAGAAGAAGAAAACAGAAGTCAGCATGAAGATCCTCAGTGAGGATCAGTATAATATCAGCCTGATGTCTGCAGGTCAGAGTCACCACAACTGTAACATCATATTAATCTGAGAGCAGAAATAAAACATGAGTCTGACCTCAGAGTCTCCAGTCTGCAGTGAGGACTCTTCACAACATCAGACAGATCCTTGACGTCTGAATCCTTCAGGTCGTTCCAATTCAGGTCCAGTTTTCTGAGATGGGAGGGGTTGGACTTCAGAGCTGAGACCAGAGAAGAACAGCTGATCTCTGACAATCTGCAGTTGTCCAACCTGAGTAAAGAATAAAAGATGTGACTTCAGGAGACAAAGTTCCTGGTTCAAAGTGTTTCAGCATCTGTTCAGAGCGAATTATGTTTTAGTGAAGGGACTTGTGGTAGCTGATTTTATTTCTGTGGTTTGGGAAAGAAGGCAAAATATTTTTCTTTGGTTGATTGTTTTGTTTAAAATGGACCATTATGACTTGAGAAAAGGAAAATAAAGCATCTGTGTATGTTTATATGCAGATATATGAGAGTTTAGGTTGTTACAACAGCCACTGGATGATTAAATATGTCTTATAAACCCATGTGGGTTGGACATTTTTATGAAATGACATGCAAATAAATTAATAAATGAAATGAACCACAGACTCAAATCTGCATACTAACATACAAATATATATGAATATATGATGTCCCCTTTCAAAAATACAAGATTGATTGATAAACTTCATGCAATTAAAACATCTTTTCCAATTTAATAAAAATAGAAGAAAAATAGAATAAAAGATGTGACTTCAGGAGACAAAGTTCCTGCTTGAAAGTGTTCAATGTTTCATCAAGTCAACACATGATTCACAACATCTGGAACATTTTCACTTAATTCAGCGGTGACCACGTTTAACATGCTGAGTTTGGTCTGAATCTTTCAGTCTGCTTGAGTCACATGACTTTATAGTCGTGTTGGAACAGGAAAACACTGAATATTAGTGCTGTACCCAACGGAAAAAAAATAAATAAATAAAATTATTGATATAAGATTCAAAATTTTCATTTACTATGATTCAGAATCGATTCAGAATGTCCCAAAAATCGATTTAAAAAATAAAACAATGTTGACAAAGACGCTGTCTGACGTCACCACGGAGCTGGTTCTGGAACATACACATGCACCAAAACAAGGAGGAAACTACAATAATGGAGGAAAGAGAGATTCAACAGGCCCCGTCCCCGTTGCAGGCAAAGATTCTGACTCATTTTGGTTTTTACTGAGCTTGACATGACTTATTTTATAGCTTGCTGCTCAGAGTAGCAGTTGTGGTCCACACACATTTGAAAAGGCACTTTCCTTAAAATTTAAATGGCAGCATGTTTAACTGCTCATTTTTTTTAAAGAGACTTTTGTTTTTGCTATTCAAGTAATATGTGATATTGTATTAAACAACAGTTGCAACAATTCCATCTGAGCATGGATAAATGTTTAAAACTTAATAAATGTGAAAAAGACACTTTAATATCGCCATTCATCATTTTGTCTTGCAAAGCAGACTGGAGTAGATCATGAGGATCCTTTGCACACCTGTAGATTGAAGCAGAAATGACTATGAATCGAATTTTTTTTTAATCGAAAATCATTTTGAATAAAGAATCAATTTTGAATTCAATCATAGCCCCAAATATCCAAATCGAATCGAACTGTTCCAGAGTGAATGATTCCGACCCCACTGAATATACAGTATATGTCCATGTCAGTGAGGAGAAATATTTCCTGTCATTGAAACACTGAAGGATTTTTATGGTTTTATTTAAATCTGTAGTTCAACATTTCTCTGCCACACTGACTGGACTACATCAGAGAAGAAAACAGACGTCAGCATGAAGATCCTCAGTGAGGATCAGTATAATATCAGCCTGATGTCTGCAGGTCAGAGTCACCACAACTGTAACATCATATTAATCTGAGAGCAGAAATAAAACATGAGTCTGACCTCAGAGTCTCCAGTCTGCAGTGAGGACTCTCCAGAAAACCACACAGATCCTTCAGTCCTGAATCCTGCAGGTCGTTCCAACTAAGGTCCAGTTCTCTGAGATGGGAGGGGTTGGACTTCAGAGCTGAGACCAGAGAAGAACAGCTGACCTCTGACAAACTGCAGCTTCTTAACCTGAGTAAAGAAGAAAAGATGTGACTTTAGGAGACAAAGTTCCTGCTTGAAAGTGTTCAATGTTTCATCATCTGTTCAGAGCTGAAGGTTTAGAAAGTAGAAGTTGAGAAAATGAAAGTCAAACAGCTGAACCAACAGGAAGCAGCTTCACAACAGTCAAATACAAACAGAGACAAGATTTAATGAGAAAATGAAACAACACTGTAAAGAACCTGAACTGACTCAAACTGTCAACATTGTGATTTGAACACATCAGAAATAACCAAACAGCAGAGTCAGCCAAACTTTATTTCTATCTCTGATTCTGACACATATGAACTCCTGTATAACAATCTGAGCTCTGGCAGGTAAGTCCACTCTAGAACCAGTGAAACAGTCTACAAACAGCAGAACAGCCCTTTACCTCCTGACAGGAAAGGGAGGGGGAAAGGAGTGTGCGTGGAAAAAAAAATAAATAAATAAATAAATAAATAAACAAACAAATGAGATCCTCAGTGAACATAGAAGACACCACTACGAACCAAAATCTACAAACCTCTTCAGTTTTCAATTTTTACTCATTTAAATAAAAATGTATCATAAAAAACTAAATCCAGTTTTCGTCTTCACATAAACATGAACTCTGACCTGAGTCCTTTGAGTTTACAGTTTGGATTCTCTAGTCGAGCAGACAGCAGCTTCACTCCTGAATCCTGCAGGTTGTTGTTACTCAGGTCCAGATCTCTCAGACTAGAGGACTGGGAGCTGAGGACTGAGGACAGAGCTTCACAGCTTCTGTCTGAGAGGTTACAGCTGCTCAGTCTGAAGAGGAATCAGCAAAATAAGATAAATTATTAAAGAAACATGTTTTTGATTCTCAACTAAAAAAAGATTCAGTTGATCTGGATTTATTTATTTGCACATACAGAACTTTGTTGGAGGCTTTGACCACTGGCAGCAGCCTCAGAAGAGCCTCCTCTGAAGCAGAGTATTTCTTCAGGTCAAACACGTCCAGATCTTTTTCTGATGACAGTAAGATGAAGACCAGAGCTGACCATTGAGCAGGAGACAGTTTATCTGTGGAGAGACGTCCTGATGTCAGGGACTGTTGGATCTCCTCCACCAGAGAACCATCATTCAGTTCATTCAGACAGTGAAACAGGTTGATACTTTTCTCTGGAGACAGATTCTCACTGATCTTTGTCTTGATGTACTGGACTGTTTTCTGATTGGTCTCTGAGCTACTTCCTGTCTGTGTCACCAGGCCTCGTAGGAGAGTTTGGTTGGTCTGCAGTGAAAGACCCAGAAGGAACCGGAGGAACAAGTCCAGGTGTCCATGTGGACTCTGTAAGTCCTCATCCACAGCACTCTGGTAGAGAATCAAAGGTTCAGGTTTGTTCCTGAACAGTTTTGACCACAGGGACGTTGTTTGTTTTTCTGTCATCAGATTGACTTCAGAGCTGATGAAGGTCAGATGGACATGAAGAGCAGCCAGAAACTCCTGAACACTCAGATGGACGAAGCAGAAGACCTTGTCCTGGTACAGCCCTGTCTCCTCTTTGAAGATCTGTGTCAACACTCCTGAGTAAACTGATGCTGCTCTGATATCGATGCCACACTCTGTCAGGTCTGATTCATAGAAGATCAGGTTTCCTTTCTGCAGCTGCTCAAAAGCCACTTTTCCCAGAGACTCAATCATCTTCCTGGTCTCTGGACTCCAGTGTGGATCTGACTCAGCTCCTCCATCGTACTTGACCTTCTTCACTTTGGACTGAACCACCAGGAAGTGGATGTACATCTCAGTCAGGGTCTTGGGCAGCTCTCCTCCCTCTCTGGTCTTCAACACCTCCTCCAGAACTGTAGCAGTGATCCAGCAGAAGACTGGGATGTGGCACATGATGTGGAGGCTTCGTGAGGTCTTGATGTGGGAGATGATCCTGCTGGCCTGCTCCTCATGTCTGAACCTCTTCCTGAAGTACTCCTCCTTCTGGGGGTCATTGAACCCTCTGACCTCTGTCACCATGTCAACACACTGAGGAGGGATCTGATTGGCTGCTGCAGGTCGTGTGGTTATCCAGAGGCGAGCAGAGGGAAGCAGTTTCCCCCTGATGAGGTTTGTCAGCAGCACGTCCACTGAGGTGGACTCTGTAGGATCAGTCAGGACCTCAGTGTTGTGGAAGTCCAGAGGAAGTCGACACTCATCCAGACCGTCAAAGATGAACACAACCTGGAAGTGATCAAAGCTGCACATTCCTGCTTCTTTGGTTTCTGTGAAGAAGAGATGAACAAGTTCCACCAAGCTGAACTTCTTCTCTTTCAGCACATTCAGCTCTCTGAAGGTGAAGGGGAATGTGAACTCTATGTCCTGGTTGGCTTTGTCTTCAGCCCAGTCCAGAGTGAACTTCTGTGTTAAGATGGTTTTCCCAATGCCAGCCACTCCCTTTGTCATCACTGTTCTGATTGGTTGGTCTCTTCCAGGTGGGGGTTTAAAGATGTCTTCTTGTCTGATGCTTGTTTCTGCTCTGTCCTGTTTCCTGGATGCTGTTTCAATCTGTCTGACCTCATGTTCCTCATTGACCTCTCCAGTCCCTCCCTCTGTGATGTAGAGCTCTGTGTAGATCTGATTCAGAAGGGTTGGGTTTCCTGCTTTAGAGATCCCCTCAAACACACACTGGAACTTCTTCTTCAGGGAAGATTTGAGTTTATGCTGACAAACTAGAGCATGACTTTCTGAATAAACAAAGAACAAAAGAGATTAAAAACTTTAACTACAAGGTTAATTTTTGCATCTCCTAAGGAATAAGAATGATCATATTTCTCTCTGTCTCCTCAGACTTTAGTTAATGTCTAATTGATCCATCATGTTAAATCCTCTTACCTCTCTGCAGACAGTCAGCCAGCTCCTCCTGCTTCATCCTCTTCAGGAAGTTCACTGTGATCTTCAGAAATGCCTCTCTGCTCCTCCCCTTTTCCTCCTCTTTTCTTTTCCTCTTTTCCTCCTGCTTTTCATCCACCTCATCATCCTCATTCTTGATGAATTGTGGGTAATCTGGACTCAGACTCCTTTTGATTTTCTTCAGCTCGTTCTTCACAAAACAGAAGATGTTCTCCTCCAGCAGCTGGAACACAATAACATCCTGTGTAAAGTTCACTCTCAGTATAAACTGATGGATCAAAGCATCAGATCATCGGTCAGCAGAGTTCAACTTTAGCTGCTGCTGTATCATCTGCTGCCACGTCTCTTTCCAGAGCTACACAGAAAGATTCAGACCTGCTGACTTCACTAAACTAACTTCACTGGTGTAACTTACTAAGTTTGACTTTAGATTCTGACAACACAGAGATCCCGATCATCACATGAAGACCACACTGATACAGCCCTTCAACACATCAACTTAGGAAGTGAAAATTCAGGGTATTAACTGTGACTGTGGCTGAAGATGGATCAGACCACCTGAACTAGTTCACTGATGAATTATTCCATCTTTAAACCCTGTAGAGACAGAGTCCATGGAGGTCCAGGACTGAATCTGATTAACTTTGGTCTTTGTTATTAAGTCACAGCTGAAATCCTCAGGAAAACAACTAAATAAACCTTTCTTTTGGATTCATTGCAGATGAAGGAGGAGCAGAAATGTTTTGTAAAAGTCTCCAACAGACCATATTCATACAGAACATATCTGTTGAGGCTGATGGATTATTGCTCTGTGGTGAACTACAACTCCCAGTCCTCTCCCACTCTCTCCCACCCCAAACCTGTTCAATCCCAATTCAACTCCTGTCTGTCACAGAGTAAAGCTCTACTGGTCTAAAGAGTGCAGCTTCA
Organism: Echeneis naucrates; assembly: GCF_900963305.1. Lineage (NCBI taxonomy): Eukaryota > Metazoa > Chordata > Actinopteri > Carangiformes > Echeneidae > Echeneis > Echeneis naucrates. The sequence goes on along the minus strand of NC_042528.1, from coordinate 15,185,825 downwards.
AACTCAAGTCTTTGTTGGTGTCTGTTGTAGTCACTGGATGAACATTTACACACCATAAATATGGAGTCCAGGTCTGTGTGATGACATTTGTCAGACTGAACTCTGAGGAGAAAAGACACAAACACACAGTTTGTTCCAGGAGTTTTCTATGAACACCAGAGAAACTGATAGACAAGCTTTGATACCTTTAATGAGTCAGACAACAACAAATGACCAGCTTTTACCTTTTTTCTTTGATAAAGTAATCCATAGACCAATCACTCTTCATGGACACACAACTGGACACAGCAGACTGTTGTCCTCCCTTGAAGTAAATAGGACGATCCATAGACCGATCACTCTTCATGGACACACAACTGGATACAGCAAACTGTTGTCCTCCCTTGAAGTAAATAGGACGATCCATAGACCGATCACTCTTCATGGACACACAGCTCAGTTCAGGAGAATCTGGTCTTGACTTCTGGTTACTAGTGGAAACCAAGTTGACATTAAAATAATCAACAAGCAAGAAACTGAGCAGAAACATAAGTTTTGAAGGAGTTCGATTTTCATTTTTGATCCAGAATATTTTATTGTGGGGTTTAATTTTAATTAAATTTACATATTACATAGACTTTTTGGATATTTTTCATTAACTCATATGAAGTATGATTATCATTATTACTCAATATCTTCAAATGTTGGTTGAGCTCCCTGTAAAAAAAAAAAAAAGGACAAATAAAAAAGCAGCAGAAAAAGTTCAGCAATAAAAAACCTAAGTGACAGAGAGAGTGAATAATGATGGAGCAGTGATCTGAGTGCTGAGCTCTGACAGATGGACAGTTAGAGATCCTCATCTCACCTCTGAGCTTTGGTCTGACTCTCATGTTCCCCACACAGAGTGGTTTTAGAGGGAGGGGCTCCCTCCTCTCTGTCCTCACACTGATTCATAGCTGAGCCTCCACCTTCACACAAACAACGAAAAGCTTCATTGCAACAGAATTTACATCACAGGACACAATCACCATCATCATCTATGTCACTAACTTCAGCCTTTACCTGACTGGAAAAAAAAAAAAAACAGAAAATTGAGAAAGGACATTCAAGGTTTATGCTCATCCCAACATTCGATGTTTTATATTTGCCTTATATTTAAAACTTTAAATTGAATCAGATAAATTTATGTTTTGTAACATTTAAAGGCCAAACATTTTAATGAAATACATTTGAGGACAAAATTATTCCAAGCCATCAGTTCCATCTAAAGCAGTTTGACCTGTACAGAACAGAGGAGGTGGTTCTCTGATCTGATATTTAGGATGCACCTTAAACATGTTTCTTTCACAAATTAAATACTGTGCCTCCACAGCTTCATACACAAATCAGTCTGATCTGTCAGTGATTTGCAAGTTCCAGAGAAATGTATCTCAGATCTGACAGTTCTTCTCTCTGTCCACTAGATGGTGGTATCTAACTGTGGGATGGGTTGATGGATGATGCGATTTAATTCATGTTACTTGATTGATCAAAGAACTTCTGACAATGTAAAGGTTTCTGTTTTGCCTCAAATGATTCCCAACATTAAAAACTAGGAGTGCTGCTTTAAACCTTCACTGGCTTCACTGTATCTGGAAATACTCAGAGTGTACCATTAACAGGAAGAGTTCAATTCACTCAGCTCAGTTCATCCAAGGTTTCAGACCAGTTCTGACATGTTAGTTCTGTCATTGTGCAACAGAAACACCTACGCACCAGTTGGACCACAAGAAAATAAAGTTAACATTCACCATGAAAGTTAAGTTGATAAAAATTCTGTTTCATTTTAGATTAATTTGGAATGACCATTTAAAAATCTTTAAAAAAATATTTAAAAAAAATCTGGTACAAGTCTGGTGCTTTGAATTCTTGACTTTACTCAGTGACTCTTACTTTATAGTAGAATAAGAATAAAAGTGAAGAAACTGTACTCTAAGTGCAGATAAAATACTGACAGATAAGGTTATTAAAAATAATAATCAGGGGTCATCTTCACATTACTTCCTGAAGAGTACAATATTTCCTATGCAAGTACAGTAATTAGACTATTTTATTTATTTAACTCCTGCTCCGGGTCCAAGCAGCGACCTGCAGCAAAAGTCTGCTCACCACCGCATGTTGAGCTTTGACCCAGCTTGGCTATCAGAGGTGAAATATCCCCCCTGCCTGTACCAGACTGATAGTGGACCGATACTCCAAAGTATGACACATTAAAACCGCTCCAACCTGTTTTTGGTTTGTTGTTGTACTGCTGCTGTTTGTCAACGAGGTGTTACGGGTCACTAAAATAGGACCCCGATGGAGAAACAGATCCGGTAAAACCGAGTCCAACAGAAATAGTCCGGTAGGGATACAAAAGTCCAACAAAAAGAGGAAACACAGACTGAGCTGGACTTTCTGAAAAACTAACAAAGTAACAACAGAGAGAGAAAACAAAAGGCGAGACTGAACAAACAGGGAACCAAGAGAGAGGCTGACTGAGAGACACCGGAGAACCTGAACGGAGAGAAAGACACGACGATAACAATATGAAATAAAACACAAATAAAAACAGTGAACGAGAGCAGCGGGAACAACAAGAACAGACAGGATACTCCGGCACTGAAGAGAAGTCCGAGGAGGGAATCTATGTGGGCTGATTGGCGGGAAATGCAGGACAGGTGTGCCTTATTAGGAGAGAGAGGACACGCCCACTGGGACAGAACACAGGGGGGATGGGCCGGGGGACACGTGACTTTAGCAACAAGGAAGCAGCTGACATACACAACCTTTATCATTCAGCCTGTTTCAGTCCACAGCTGTACTCTGCTGTTTTTGTTGCTTTACCTCTTCCACAAAACTTCAGGCTGCTCCAAAGGGAGACATGAAGACTGTGCAGAGAGACTGCTGTGTCCTTTTAATGGGACTTCAGTAGAGGAAGTTAGATGAGGATCCAGTCAGGTGCTGTTATATCAAACATTAATCACCAAAGTACAAGCTCGCTGTTAATTTGTAAAAAAGCTGCATTTTAAACCTTCAGTGCCCCCATTCTAAAGCAATAAACTCAGTCAGATCATTTTTGATAAAGAAATGAAGAAAGGAATACAAATGTTTTGGAGTTTTGTTTTTTTTTTTTGTTTTCACTTTGTAAAAAAATTAATGAAACTATAAAACTGTGAAATGAACATATTGAAGTTAATTGAACTTTATCAGTCAGACTGTATCATAATGATTCTGAACCTTCCACTTGCTTGTCAAGGATAATTATATTGATAATAGTTTTTTATTTTTCCATTATTTGTTACATTTTTGCAGCACACAGTAAAAACGAATGTTAAACATTAATATAGAATATATATATTAATATATAAAATATGGTCTTTCATATTCCAAGGTACTGTGTGAACAGAAGAAAGCAAAGACGCAGATCATAAACAGTGTTCTACATTGCTCTGTGTGAGATTTGCATTTACAGACCTTTTTTAACATTGCTGAAGTTAGATGAGGATCCAGTCAGGTCTAGCAAATACAAATCACCCGAGTACAAGCTCGCTGTTCATTTGTAAAAAAAAGTTTCCTTTTAAACATCCAGTGCCTGCATTTTAAAGCATTAATCTCAAAGTCAGGTCACCCTTCTAGAAAGGAATACTTCAAAATACAAAAGTTTTGGGGGGAGTTATGTTTTCACTTTGTAAAAAAATAGTCAAGCCTCCTTTTTAACATTGCAGCAAACAGCCAGCAAATCAATAAACAGCTAATACAGTCTGATTGAAACAGTAATTGTAGCTGTGCAGAGAGATGTGTCAATGAAGAATGGGGAATCAAAAAGAGAAAAGATTGTCATGTTTAACATGGATGTGTGTTAATCATCATGTGTTGATTCAAACACCCTTACATGCCTCTGAAAAAAGGGAGAGTGGCTAAAATAAGATTTATTCCAGAGCTTTGCACTTCTGTGCTGCTTGTATGTTCTTCCTGTAAAAAAAAAAAAAAAAAAAAAAAAAAAAGGAGGAAATTGAACATTTCCAAAACGCCCGTCCTTGATATGAGAACACAGTGTTCATCATGTACCGGCCTGCCCGGTGTGTGGCTGTTTCAGTCTGGTCTGGTCTGGGCTCGTTTGGTTGTTCAGGCCTCGTTGGTGCAGTAGGCAGCGCGTCAGTCTCATAATCTGAAGGTCGTGATTTCGAGCCTCACACGGGGCACAGCTTTAGTTAATAATGAGGAGTTAGGAGAGCCTCAGTTCCTGGAACACTCTCTGGTTTACATGACTTCTATGACATAGACAAGTATAAAGAATCTCATAACAGGTGTTATCTCACTCTTCCAGTTTAAAGGCACAACAGCTTGTGTTTTGATAAGCTGTTAACTCGCAGACTGCGGCTGCATTACTCTGGGACTTCCAACATTTACAACAGGTTTTTCTCTGAAACCGCAAAACTCCGACCTTTGAAACTTCAGGATGTGTTAGAAAACTAAATCACCTATTATATCATTACAGATGTAACACAGGAAATGATATGAAATGAAATGTTTGAATCGAAAAATTGTCCGAATAAATTATGCCAGTTGCCAGTATGTGTCACTTTCCTTACTGAGGAGTGACGTCAGAGCTCCGTCTCACTCAGCGGAGGAACAAAGGAGGAGCTTGTGTTTGAACCTGTGTGAGAAAAACAGAAAAAAGAAGACTCTTTAGCAATGCTGGGGATTGCACCAAAGGATTCATACATGGAAAGCACACATTCTACCACTGAGCTACATTCCCTGCATGGTGTGGCAGCTTTAGCTAACCAGATAGCTTCTGAGCTCCTGCGACAGCTAAAACAGCGATCTGTCTGATGAAACCTTTTGGATGAGATGAGGCCATTGATAATGCTTACTTAAAAATACTTTAAACATGAGCTCTGTGTCACATTCATGCAGCTTGTGTAGAAACAGTTCATTCTGATGGAATGACCTGTCACCTGTCACAGTATCTTAGAAGCCATCTAGTTAGCCATCCAGGAGATGTAGCTCAGTGGGAGAGCGCATGCTTCGCATGTATGAGGCCCCGGGTTCAATCCCCGGCATCTCCAGCATTTATAATGACGCATAGGAAATGCTTAACTGCTCCATATTGTCCTGCTTACTCACTCAAACAAATTAGTGACAACACACATACGTATGTGTGAAAGAGTGGCTGCTGATTTAAAGCTTATTTTTCACGTCATCCAGAGTTCACCCAGCCCCTCATCCACTCTGAAAGGACGCAAAATGGTACCGTTTGTTTCTGCTGTAATGCTTATTTGTGCTGCTGCAGTTTTATCGATGTTAGACATTTTAATTTCTGGTGATGAAGTCACACAGCCCCCCATGTTCTCCAAATGGACCCAAAGTGCAGTTGTCACCAAATTTATCAAACAGTAATGTCAGATGTCAGATGTTTAAAAGAAATGTTATTCTTAATTGAGCTCTTCATTCTGGATATGATTGATTTCACTTTATCTTTGGGTTACTGTACTGGATATCCTTCTTCCTGGTTAAGCTACCTGTGCTACTTTGTTCTGAAAGTCCAATCTCAGTATCCTGTCTGCAGAAGTCTTATATCATAATAGTGAAAACTTTTTTCTCCCCCAACCTATCAATGATCTGGATAGTCTTCATGTCTCCTTCTGGGACAGCTTCAACTTTGGTTGAGGAGGTGAAACCAAGCAAAGATCCAGATAGCAGATACCAGGTCCATCAACAGCTAATGATCAGCTGAAAGCTAAAGGAAACAGTCAAAGCTCCATACACAATAACAGTCCTGCTTCTGTTTACCAAAAGCCTCCAAAGCCCACCCAGGGACCTGCTGTGTTTAGTTCACTTGTTGCTGTATCTCCAACAAAGAGCTAAAGTCTTGTGGAGAATGTGGGCATTGATCCCACTACCTCTCACATGCTAAGCGAGCGCTCTACCATTTGAGCTAATTCCCCTGTACTGGCATGCTAGCATGCAAGCTAAGCTTTGGGAAAAGGCCCCTTTAACAACCTCTGAGTTCACCATCAACAGGTTTCAAAGATATTTAGAAATCATTCACGATGGCCTTAAAGGCAGATATTTAGGATAATTCTAGCTGGAATAGCAGGCTGCAATCAGAAAAGTTCGTTCAGTTGTGTCATGGTTCATTGGTTACAACTAACATTTTGTAGATCAGTATCATACCATGGTTGGCTGTGCAGTGTTTGGATGCTCCAATCAGTCCGAGAAGAGTTACAGCATGTATGGATTCCCCAAGAACCATGAGGGCTGGAAAAGGTGGATGATAATGTGTGTGTGTGTGTGTGTGTGTGTACAAGTACAAATGCAAATAAAGACAAGTATATGCACCATAAAGGGCCTCTTATATAATATAGAGATTGACAATTAAAAAGACGACGCGATTTAATCATTTTACTCCTGGAGATACTTTCACAGCTGCCAAAGTCGTGCGAACAAACTAGCAGACAATCGGTCACCTGCCAAGATAAAAATATATATAATCACACTGTGCACGTGCAAATAAAGAGCCGTATATGCATCATAATCATAGACCAGTAAAGGCAGGTGGAAGGAATTTCAAAAGCCTCGTCCCAGTTTCCTTCCTTAATTCTTGATGGCCCATATTCAGATACTTGAACAGGGATGCAGTTCTCTGGACACATCACATGCAAGGCTTGTCCGGCTCTCGCACCCAAAGCGAGAATCATACCCCTAGACCAACGAGCCTGTGGTGAGTGGGTCTTTTTTTTTTTTTTTTTTTTTTTTTTTAGAAAAAATGTTTCTTTTCATTCTGATCTTTATTCAAGCCTTCTTTATTGACAAGAAAGACCCAACATTAAGGAGGGGTGCACCGGCCCAGGTCGGACACGGAGCAGGTCAAAGCCCCCGTGCCGCTCAGTAGTGGGATCGCGCCCGTGAATAGACGCTGTAGTTCAGCCTGAGTAAGACAGCGGGACCCAGTCTTTATGCTGCTATATATATATATATATATACGGCCTCGGCACGGCCTCATCCTGTATATATATACTTGGCTCCGGAGCCACAGGTTGCCGACCCCTGCCCTAATCTAAGTGATTTTCATGTATTCTTCATTGTGAGACAATGTCAGGGAGGGAATTCAAGTTATATAATGATACATTATATCGTCTATATCAATTTCCATGATCTGAAATTTTTTGTCAGGCTTCCTCTCTTGCCTTTTTTGCAGAAACACTGTTGCAGTGTTGCAGTTCTTCCCCGAAAGTGGAACTAAAAGTGTGTCGCTATCATCGACCTTGATAATGAAAACTGAGCACCAGTTAGTGCTCTGATCCTCTTAGATGAGTCCGAACAACATCACTCAGCTCTCCCATATTTTAATGCCGTGCCAACTACAGACATTCTCCAACATGGTCTGTAGCTCTCTAAGTGGGAAACTTGGTCCATGAAAACAACTAACCGTTGTTGACAGAATTTGAACCTGCGCGGGGAAACCCCAATGGATTTCGAGTCCATCGCCTTAACCACTCGGCCACAACAACTACATAAGCCGCAAGAAAAGTAGAAATACACAAAATAAAACACAAAAAACTAAAAAAGCTGAGCAGAGTGCTGTGGACATGTCTGGACAGTCCAGAGACTGCAAGGAAAAGCTGTAATACAGGAAGTTATTATTGCCATATCTCCAAAGAACTAAACTCTTGTGTAGAAAAAAACTAAAATCTTTTAATCTGAGGGTCCAGGGTTGAAGTCCCTGTTCAGGCGATGCAGCTTCTTCCCTTTAGTGGTTCACATTATAGACTCCACATCAGTGATAGGTGAAGCTGATCTATGAAATAATGAAACCATGAGTCTTCCACAAGCCAAGTTGGTCAAAGTCCAGATCTGAGGGTCCAGGGTTCAAGGCCCATTTGTGCAGGAAAGGTCTTGAGTCTGGCGCCTAAGACCTTTCGTCCATCCTCAGAATCACAACTGCCTTTAATGTCATTGTAATTTACATTACAAGAATTATATTCATAACAGTGGAATGTGTCATTGGCTGATATTGCATGATGTTGTTGCACGGTCCTGTGTTTAGCAGAAGGAAATTGGTGAGTGAAAGAACAAGAGCAGTCGCACCATACAAGCATTTCAAAATAAAAGCCAATTTAGATTATTTTATTTGTATCTTTAGTTCAGATGTAGCAAAGCGCAACAATGCTGTCAATAAGGATCTTCCCCATTTGGGTTACTTGAAGTGATGGTGGCCACTGATGCAATACTCCGTAGCAGCACCACTTTTTTTTGGATCTGAAAATACCCCCAACGTACGTGGCTGACCATCATGACTCTTACCAAAGTTTCTTTAGCATATAATAAACTGTCACATTAACTGTCACATGAATGTGCTGTGTGTAAATAAAAAAAAAAAAAAAAAAAAAAACGCCACAAATGTTCCATCAGTAACCATCAAAGAAGATGCTGATTCTGTGATTCTGTGTCACAAAGGTTTGAATGAATTCAAATGGATGAAAGACTCCTCCCACTTTTTTGTCATGAACTCTGCAGTCCACATGGCTCGTTGGTCTAGGGGTATGATTCTTGCTTAGGGTGCGAGAGGTCCTGGGTTCAAATCCTGGATGAGCCCATCTGTTGCCTTTCAGTCAATAAGGGTGCTAACTGTTACACTATGGAGCTGTGTGAGGTTTGCTGTCTGGTTGTTAGTTGTGGTATCTTGGCAACTGAAGCAAGAGCAATGGTAGTTTTGTGGCTCATGCTGTGCTGAGGAGAAGGGATATTGGTGATTGACTGCTTTTCACAGGAGACAAACTCCTGACCACTAGACCATATGGGATTCGAAGACACTGGATTTAGGCGCCAGTCTCCTGTATCCAATCACCTGTATTTTTCAGGAAAAACATTTTCCCTTACCGGGAATTGAAAAGCTGGTGTTGGTATCATCTGTCACTGTAACTTTTGTTCACAGGGAGATGAAAAGTGCCTGACTTAGTGGATTGGTTTTCATTGACAAGAAACAAACTGGCAGTGGTGGGATTCGAACCCACGCCTCCGAAGAGACTGGAGCCTTAATCCAGCGCCTTGGACCGCTCGGCCACACTACCACTGTATGACTGTCTAAATTCATGCTGGATGTTCACCACCCACTTCTCCAAAGTCCAACAGTGAAGGTTTCAAATCCAGTTCAGTCCAAATAGTTCCAGTTTTGTTGTTGCCTTGCTCCTAATGTTAGATGTTTCCTAATGTTTGCACATGGAAAATACAAACTACACCTTACAGCAGTAGAGGTGAAAGAAAAGCAGCTTCTGTCAGAAGTGGGATTCAAACCCACGCATCAAGGGGAGAATGCGGAGAATGCACTCCTTCAGAGTGGTGCTGTGGCTTAGCTGGTCAAAGCGCCTGTCTCGTAAACAGGAGATCCTGGGTTCAAATCCCAGCAGTGCCTTGTTCATAATGTAAGATGTTGTAGATAGACACTTATACATGTCACACATATCAACTCCCTCCCTTCTCCTGCACTTTTGTTATGTTCTAATATGTCTCTGACTCCACCTTAAACTTTGCTGTCTTACTGTATGATAAATGTGCTATGCAACATGACAACGGGCTCGTCCGGGACCTCTCGCACCCCAAGCGAGAATCATACTCCTTGACCAACGAGCCTTTTACAGCAGGATATTTATGGCATTTAAAATTTAGTCAAAGGAGAACGAGCAGCTTCTTCCTCAATGACTCACTCAACTTCTCTCTCCTGGGTTTGGATTTGAGCCTCTTTCTCAGGAGCACACACAGAAAAAATAAAATTTTCTATTCCAACAATAGAGTGATGTCCTCGTGTATGAATGAATGTTTCACTGATGCACATTTTTACAGAACAACATCAACAACCAATAACTCCACAACGAGACTGTGTGACGTCACTGGAGATCAAAGGCATTTCCTGTCTTTCATTGATCTCCAACATGACACAGATGCATACACACTATCTCACGTTCGCTTCAAATGGATGAGAACAGACACATAGAAATCACCCTGGACTGATGATGTCACAATACTCACAGGATGAAATTCCTCCTTTGAAGCTGCTTTGAAGAATTTCCAAAATCACATGTGATTCAGATGTAAACACAAAGGCTGCCCCACTGTCACCATTCAGAGCAGCTGAGAAGATGATTGATACAAATACATGCTAAGCCAGCAGCCTACCTCCCTACCAGCCTAACTCCTAGCCAGCATGTGCTAACTAATTCAGATGTTCTTAACCCCCACACCCTAAAAACTGATAAAACTTGTCATTGCCTTCTGAAATCACCAACACTATCCCAACAAATAGCACTTACTGCTCTCAGAACACAAGTCTGTGCTTCAGTTGGGGAAATGTTGACGAAAAATTCACTCACTCAGCTGATCTGAAGAAATCTATCAAAACTGGTTTTAATACCATCCAGGACAACCGCAAAGAGAAGCACTTGTACAAAAGGAAGTCGTCTGTGTTTCATAATTGAAATGATCAGTATTGTATTCTAAGAAGATGTTGTTGTCTTTGTCAGTCAGCACTGCCCCAACAAGTAGCACTTACTGAATTCAACAGTCAAGTTAGTGCTCAAGTTAAGGTAACATTTGTGACTTTCAGACTACTTCCTTATCCCCCACCCCCCATATCACTGATAATACCTGCTGTCCTGGTGATTGAAGAAAGGAAGGAATGGCATTCCTCTGCAGATTCCACAGAGATGGGATTTGAGTTTATATGCTGCAGCTCAGCTAGCTATGAGCAGAGTGGCGCAGCGGAAGCGTGCTGGGCCCATAACCCAGAGGTCGATGGATCAAAACCATCCTCTGCTAATGGTGTTTTAGCAACAGCTAGCTGTTCACTATCCAACGTTTGTTATATGTGAAGATGACATCATTACAGTAGTAATTGAAAGGTATCAAAGGCATTTTCTGTCTTTCATTGATCTCCAACGCTACACAGATGCATACGTCACACTCTCGTTCACGTTTGCTTCAAATGGATGAGCACATGCGCACAAAGACGCACAGAAGTGTCCCTGGACTGATCATTGTAACTTTGTGTTATTGTTGTATCTGATAAGTTAAGTACCAGAAACTTTCTATAAAAGTGTATTAGCAGGTTAAAAAGTACTGAGACTTCCACCTGCAGTCTATCTAATGACCACCAGGGGGCGGCTCCACTCTGTGACACAATTATCAATGTGATCAGCTGTTTGCTGAAAGGCTGTGAAGCCCACCAGAGACCTGCTGTGTTTAGTTCACTTGTTGCTGTGTGTAGTTGGAACAGCAGGCTGCAACATCATGTCTCTGTGGGGCGATTGGTCAGCGTGTTCAGCTGTTCACTGAAAGGATGATGGTTTGAGTCCACCCATGGAAGTGGTTTGTCTTATCCACTGGAATTATAGTGGACATGTGGAACCCCAAGATTTGATCTGGAGAAGGTGTATGACCGGGTTCACAGGGATGTTCTGGAGTATGGAGCCATCCCATCACTATATGACAATAAGCTTCCCTTTCCCTGAGACAACTACAGGGTGTAACAGATGTACAGCTGTGGTGAGGACGGGTTACAGGTCTGTAGCTGGAGGACTTTGGCACCATCGGCCTGAGATCTACAGGATTTCAGGATTTCAGGATTTCTGGAAGGAAAACAAACATGAAAAACACAAAGTTAAATTGTAGACACACAGTTGAACTGCAATGGCCGAGAATCAAACCCAGGTCAACTGCTTGGAAGGCAGCTATGCAAACCAAGCAAAGCTCCATATAGCAGATACCAGGTCCATCCACAGCTACTGATCAGCTGAAAGCTAAAAAACTGAGCAGAGCGCTGTGGACTTGAGTGAAACAGTGAAAGGATTTCCCCAACAAGCCTTTTGATCGTAGCTGTAGAATGTCATAAAGATGTTCTGTGGCTGAGCTGCTCACAGGGCCTGTTTCTGCAAACAGAAAATCACCGCACCTCCACTGATGTGATTCAGTTTTCAATTCCTCTGATTCCTCAATCAACTGTTAGTAGAAACTGTGGCACCTTTGGCATTTCCTACAAGCTTTTTATCTCTCATTTCAGCATGCATGGTATAGAGAGTGGAGTGTGTCTTTGGATGAAAGATACACTGTTTGGTTCTGAGTTGATCATTAGTAATCAATCAATGAATGTCATGCCATGTTGCAATCATAAATGCCTTAATTTTTGTCTCCTGTGAAAAGTGGTCAATCACCAAATTTCCCTCTGCTAAACACAAAATTACTGTTTCTCTTGTTCACAGACTGCAGGTAAAAGCTGTAGTACAGGAAGTGTCCTGGGTTGAAATCCCAGTCGAGCCCATAATGTCTTGTAGCCAAAAGAAGTGCCTCACTCTCATGACTCTTACCAAAGTTTGTCTCCTATGAAAAGGCACTCACCAATTTCCTTCTGCTAAACACAGGACCGTGCAACAACATTAACATTTTCTCTTGTTAACTGCAGCCAGGGCCTCAAAGCCTCAGTCTTCTGATCCAAAGTCAAACACCTTGTCCTTTGGGCCATGTGGGGCCCATTTTAATGCCCTGTTGTCAGTTTATTGTCTGTTCTTGTCATATTTCATTTCTTGAAAACCCAGAGGTGGATGATGGAAACCATCCTTTGCTAAGGCAGTGATGCAAATAACAAACAACGTAGAGGAAAAGGACAGCACAGCACAGCCGTAAACTGAAAATGTCACTTCAACTCACTCAACTCACTTGAGTGTTGAGATTATGTTCAAGTCCCAGCTGAGGATAGACACAACTATCACATCTTCAGGTGACAACAAATATGATGAGGTGGCCAAGTGGTTACACACACACACACACTGAATTCCTTTACATTATGAAACATGACTTTAGCTGGAAAGTGAGTTTTTCAAGCAGCAATGTCGGCCCCATAAGCATTCAACAGCATCACTGAGTCAGGAGCAGCACAGTGACGACTGTACACATTACTGGAGAATGTGATAAATGACATTCTCCATGTTTTCCTGTAAATCAGTGCTGCTGAAAAACTGCTGCTGCCAGCTAAAGCGATGTCTCATAATGTAAAGGAACATTCAGTGTGTGTGTGCTCATCTTTCCGCATTCTCCCTTTGATGCATGGGTTCAAATCCCACTTCTGACAGAAGCTGCTTTACCTCGACTGCTATAGGGTGCATTTTGTATTTTCCATGTGCAAGTCCTTCCTATCAACAACATCTAACATTAGGAGCAAGGCACTGCTGGGATTTGAACCCCGGATCTTCTGTTTACAAGACAGGCGCTTTGGCCAGCTAAGCCACAGCACCAATAGTCCTCCCGGAACTCTAAAATTGTCTGTGATGTGAAGAAATGAAATGGATCATCAGAAAAACACTTCCTGCTGCACCACAGAGGGTTTACCAAAAGTGCAAATGAACAGATGATGTGACCCTGACGTGAGTTGAACACGCAACCTTCTGATCTGGAGTCAGATGCACTACCATTGCGCCACAGAGTTGCAAAGCTGTGTCCAAAGGTTTTGAGGAGAGAATGGAAGAAAGAGCTCTGACACATCACAAAAGCACATCCAGAAGGATACTGAGATAGGACTTTCAGAAAAAAGCAGCATAGTAATTATAGTATGGTATCGTAGTAATTATGGTCCACACGAGGCTGCAGCCTCTCTGTGTGAAACTTTGGTTGTTGTTCAGCTGCAGTTAATCATTATTTTCACACTTTAGCTGTTGGTTTGATTTTTCTCCCCTTCTCCATCTGGTGTCCCTTTTTAGACTCCATGAGTGTGACTGAGTGTTTTTCTCCCATTTGTGTTTCCTTCCTCTATGATACAGACACAGACTTTTTCTACACAAGAGTTTAGTTCTTTGGAGATATGGCAATAATAACTTCGTGTATTACAGCTTTTACTTGCAGTCTCTGGACTAGAGAAACAATAGTTTAGAGTAAGAGTCATGATGGTCAGGCACTGATATTGGCAACATAACACAATGGACTCATCCGGGATTTGAACCCTGAACCTCTCGCACCCTAAGCGAGAATCATACCCCGAGAGACTTTCGCAGCATAACATTTACGGCATTCAAAATGTTTTAAACCGAATTTATCATACAGTCAGACTTTTTCTGAGGCGGAGAACTTCTCAGTCATCAAAGCTCTCACACAGAGCATTGATCATACATTACAACATTTATAGTACAGTCAGAAAACCCAATCTGCAGGACAACCACAAGAAATGACAGAAAAACCACCAATCAGGACTATTCATCAACAACAGGATGATGTTCCCTCTGTTCCTCAAAGGGACTTCACCAAGATTGAAACCTGCCATGACAAGTTGTCTCTGATCACTAACATCACTGGCTGGATCTCAAAACTAAACTAAACTCAAAGAGTTTAACTAAATCTAAATCTGTTATGAATTACAGAATTAAAGTCCAGAGTGCTAACGATGACACCATGGAACCACATGTAGCTGTGTGAAGAGTAGCTGCTGCCTCAGTGACAGCTAACAGGGATCCTAACAAGTGATAAACAATAAACAGACATTTCCAATTGTCATCAAAATGTATTCTTTCATCAAATGCTCCTAAACTTCTATTAAAGGCAGCATTATTGCAGCAGGCAGCACTCTATGGTGGAGGTCATGAGAAAAAAGTGGGAGGAGTCTTTGATCTCTGTGATGTCATTAGAACCTTTGTGACATCACAGAATCAGCATCTCCTTTGATGGTTACTGATGGAACAGGAAAAGGTCAGATCCTGATATAATCTTGTGAATCCACAAGTATGCCTTTCTTTGTTTGTGTACCAACAGTCTGAGCTCTGGTTCTGACTTTGTTTTGATGAACCTCATTATTTACACACAGCACATTCAGGACATTAATGTGACAGTTTGTTATATGCTAAAGAAAATCCTTTGTTAGTTGTCTCAGTGGACTTGGCTCATCATGTTTTGCTGACTAACTGGTGTTGGAGTTGTGTAGAAAAAACAGAAAGATCTGACAACAGCTTTGAAAGCAGATACAGTCCATCCAGATAAACTTTGAATTAACCTTAAACAGGTTCCAAGGATATTTAGAGAATGTTCAAGAAGGACCAACATGGACAGGCAGGATTCGAACCCACTACAAAGATCTGACATTCAAAAACACCCACACATAAAGTAACCATTAAAGCCCTGCATGGAGTCATCATGAGCAAACACCAGCTGCTGTTTTCACCCAGGTGGCTGCTACATGGGTTAACCTTGTGACTGTGTCAGCAAAAACATTTTTCTGTTAGGAACTCCTGAATGACTTCAAGGACTTTGCAGCTGGCCAGTACGGGGATTGAACCCATGACCTTGGTGTTATTAGCATGTATTAGTATCAATAATCTTCTCAGCTGTTCTGAATGGTGACAGTGGGGCAGCCTTTGTGTTTACGTCTGAATCACATGTGATTTTGGAAATTCTTCAAAGCAGCTTCAAAGGAAAAGTTTCATTCTGTGAGTATCATGACATCATCAGGTGATGCATCAAAGGCAGCAGCTCTTCAGACTCACACATCACTTCAAACAGTTGAGGAAGTGACACACAACTGTAGCAACGTGGCTAGTTCAGTCGGTAGAGCATGAGAGTCTAAATCTCAAGGTTGTGGGTTTGAGCCCCATGTTGGGTGATTAAATAGCTTTACAGACCCAAAGTTACCCAGCAGAACTCTGCCTCTGCCAGCTGGCCTTCTTCCACGATGGATCCTGGTGCCATGTGTTCACCAGGCAGGTGATACACACTGAATGGACACACACACACTCATATACAGCTAACTGCAATGGTTAGAGTGTGGTGCTGGTAACGCCAAGGTCATGGGTTCAATCCCCATACTGACCACATGCAGCATCTCAGAACGTGATACCTTTCACTCTGTCTGTATGAAACCCCATAGACTTCAACACACTTTGACTTGACTTTCCAGTAGACTGCAGGTGGAAGTCTCAGTACTTTTTAAAAAATGCACAATAAAAATAAAAAAAAATAATTAAAAGCAATTTAACCTAAGAAAAGTCAGACCGAACCTGAACGCTCCATCTGGACTCAGGTTTTGATTGGACCTCAGCTGATGTTAATCAGTGTAATCAGAGCAGAGAGCAGCTCCGGTATAAAACCAGACCAGCTGCCTGCAGACAACAGACCAGACCTTCAGTCTGCTGAGGATCATCGGAGCTGCTGGACTCCAACATGGTGCTGGGACTGTCTCTGAGGTTGGGACTTGGTTCACCTTTCAGTTCATACTGATGTTCTGAAGCTGAAGTAACTTTGTCTGTTTCAGGTTTTCTTGGATGTGTCTGCTGTTCAGCAGTGCTTCTGCTTTTCCTGCAACGAAAGCAGGTAAAGACTGAGTTTCACTTTATTGGTCCAGGTCTTCAGTTTCAGGATAGCCCAACCGGTCTTGGTGCTCCATGAGTTGATGCTCTTCCTGATCCTGCTCTCCTCTGTCCAGATTACAAGTATCCCTACACTGGTTCCTGGAGTTCCAGCGGTGGTGCTGGATCACCAAACCTTCCTTCTGGAGGTTCACATGCTCCCCTGATGCCGCAGGTTGGAGCACCAGTCCAACAGCCCAGTGCTCCATCCAGACCTCTGATGCCTCAGGGTGGAAGCTACGTCAGCCCGGTCCACCATGGACAGAACACTCCAGGATCTCCTGGGCAGCCTCAGCCTGGTTCTGGACTTGGTGGTGATGTGGGTTCCCTCTCTGGTCCTCTATTCCAACCATCTGGTTTTGTGGTTGGTTCTGGATCACCTTCTTGGGACGTTCAGCCTGCAGGTGAAGCCCGCGTCCAGTTCCCTGACCCCAGCACCTGGCTGCCTTCTCGTTCATTCCTAGACTTTGGCGTCTGGGGCTCCGGCGGTGCAGCAAAGATGGGCTCCAGTGAGACGTCCCCTCTGCTGCCACCAACCTTCATCATCCAGCAGAGGAGCGGCTACCTGCGAGCACGAGAGGGCCAGACCCACATGAACTACTCCCCAGAGTACCCTCTGCCCCTCTCTGAGGAACCAGAAGAGCCAACCCAGCTTCCCCCAAAGACCGGGTCCAAAGGAGGTCTACAGAGCTCCAAGCAAGAATCCAGGACCCCTTAAATAAAGAACCTGATCCAGTCTGTTCAATTAAAAATAACAGAATATTTGCTTGTTGGCTCTTTTGGTTTTGTTTCTCAGCTGGTTCCTCAGACGTTGACTTAAACCTCCATGTGACTCTTCTGTGGTGCACTTCCTGACGGTGATGCTTCAGCTCAAAGGAAAATGAGTTCAAACCTAAAAGGAACTGGAATCACTTTACATGTGAATAATGCTGGTCAGCTAGAACTGACTAGAACTTGAACAGGTTTCTTTAAATGTGCTCCAAGTCATTGTAAATGTCTTACTGAATGACAAATGTGGTTTGCCAGGTCATTAATGCCGCACATCTTTCTCCCCTCATGTATCGTTGGCCCTTCTGCACTTAAGATGTTCTATCTTTGGTCAACTTTCCTGGTCTGTGTCACAGGACATCCTGCATTCAAACCCCACCAGTGCTTCGCTCTCAGTGGAGTTCCTGCTCATCACTTAAACAAACTGAAGAAAATCATCAATTCCTGTATTAAAAACTTTACCTGCAGCATCTGGAGAAGAGAAACTGTGTTTTAGTGGTTGGTGCTGTGTTTAGCAGAAAGACATGTGGTGATTGACCTCTTTTAACAGAAGACAGACCTCAGTAAGATCCATGGCAGTCAGGGACTTGTGATTGTGACCTCTCGCACCCTCAGCAAGAATCATCCTAGACCAACGAGCCATTAGCAGCAAGACTTTAATGGCATTCAAAATGTTACACACCGCATTTATGAGATGCTTTGAGTTCAACATGTTTCCCACCACATTTATCATACACTAAGACAATAACCCTAACCCTAACCATTTGTCTGGATCATTTTGTTTGCTTATTTTTTTTTCTGTATCTGTCTGTGCTGCAATGGACAACAGATACACCCTTGACCCCCAGAATCCTCCCTGCAAAGAGGGGGCGCATGGCTGTTGCAATGAAGTTTGACCACATTCTCACTGAAGCCAGGGTGAGTAATTATATCATACTTTACCTGAGTATACATGTGGGTGACAGGGGAAATGGCTTTGAATACAGGTCATTGATTAAACTTATCATGCACCTTAGGTCTCAGTCGGGACCCTCACAGATGCATCTTCTGGCACCGGATGTGAAAGTCAGAGCTAAACTATTCTTTCCACTGACAGCGTTCTAATTCAGCATGTGAGCCTTTGATGGAAATTCAGTCCATAAAAATGGTTGTGCAGCCTGAGTTCAATTCCCAGTCAGGGAAAATGCCTTTCTTTACTGACCCCATGACATAAATATGTTATCATGCACCTGCAGGGTGTTCCAGGTAGGAGGTTCAATAAACTCTGAGTCATACAAAAGGGCTCTGATTTTGGCCATTTTCATGCAATGGTGGTATAGTGGTGAGCATAGCTGCCTTCCAAGCAGTTGACCCGGGTTCGATTCCTAGCCATTGCACTTTACCTGTGTGTCTACAATTTAACTTTACGTTTGTTTTCCTTCCTGAGATCCCAAAATCAGGCCGATGGTGCCAAAGTCCTCCAGCTACAGACCTGTAACCCGTCCTCACCACAGCTGTACATCTGTTACACCCTGTAGTTGTCTCGGGGGAAGGGAAGCTTATTTTCATATAGTGATGGGATGGCTCCATACTCCAGAACATCCCTGTGAACCCGGTCATACACCTTCTCCAAATCAAATCTTCCATGTGTCGACTAAAGTTCCAGTGGATAAGACAAAGCACGTCCCTGGGTGGGCTCAAACCACCATCCTTTCAGTGAACAGCCGAACACATTGATAATTGTGTCACAGAGACAGGTGAGGGACAAATTATGTGATAATTCTGTTTAAATTGCTCTCCTGTTTACAAGACAGGCGCTTTGACCAGCTAAGCCACAGCACCACTCTGAAGTACATGTATATACAGAGGATCTGGTAATGGAAGTGTAATGTGTATACTGCAGCTGAGGTTGATGGTAAAGTGGTTTGTTTTAATGTAGGAGTGCAGCGTTTGGATGCTCCAATCAGTCCGAGAAGGGTTTCCACATGTATGGATTCCCCAAGAACCATGAGGGCTGGAAAACGTGGTGTGTGTGATTGTGTGCGTGTGTGACAGATACAAATGCTAATAAAGATAAGTATATGTACCGCAAAGGGCCTCTGATATAATACAGAGATTGTCAACTGAGATTGAGGTAGTGATTTAATCATTTTACTCCTGGAGATACTTTCACTATATATAATCACACTGTGCAAATGTTGACCAGTTGACCAGTTCCTGTTACACATTACTGGAGAAAGTGATAAATGACATTCTCCATGTTTTCCTGTTAATCAGTGCTGCTTAAAATCTCCTGACATCTTTCAGCTAGATGCATCCAGTATTTTAGGATAGCAGAGGATGGTTTTGATCCATTGACCTCTGGGTTATGGGCCCAGCACGCTTCAGTGAACTGGATTTATTTCCTTTCCTGGATTTACTTCATCATTTCACTGACTCTGTGGATTCAGCTGACAAATGCAAAATACAACCAACATTTAAACTCCTCCCACTTTTTCTCATGACCTCCACCATAGAGTGCTGCCTGCTGCAGTAATGATGATTGGAAACAGTGATGGGACTCCATTGATGATGGCTTTTATAGAGGTTGTGCATGTGCGCAACTCAAGGTGACCATACTCAGAGTTGATTGAACCAACTAAGATCAGCTGTTCTGGAACCAGATACTTAGAGTTTCTCATCTCAGAGTAAGTCAACTCAGAGTTCAGGGATAGACTCAAAGTTCGTTGAAACTCCTACCTGAAATACCCCCCAGGTGCATGATGACATATTTATGTTCTGGGGTCAATCACCTGTATTTTTCAGTAAAAACATTTTCCCTGACCGGGAATCGAACCCGGGCCGCGGCGGTGAGAGCGCCGAATCCTAGCCACTAGACCACCAGGGAGTGTGTGGGCACCAAATGTTGTAGTGTATGATCAATGCTCTGTGTGCGATTTTTGATGACCGAAAGTTCTCCCCCTCAGAACATTTTAAATTCCATAAATGTCCTGCTGTAAACGGCTCGTTGGTCTAGGGGTATGATTCTCGCTTTGGGTGCGAGAGGTCCCGGGTTCAAATCCCGGACGAGCCCATTGTCATGTTGCATGGCACATTTATCAAACAATAAACTTTAAGGTGGAGTCAGAGCAAAACTTGCTTAAGCTAAACTCTCCTCCATTTAAACTCAAATCTGTGAAAAACTTGTGACATGCCCAAACAAATTCCAAATTGGGAGTGAGAACATGTTGGAAAAACATGTGACATGCTTCTTATGTGAGGTGATCATCAGGGATCGCCTCTCTGTTCAGCTCCATTGGGTCGTACAGTCCAATATGTCCCATGTGGTCTGGCAGTGAGGATTCCTGTTTTTCACCCAGGCGGCTTTCAGAATGAGGGTCAGCAATGTAAGGATCTGGTACAGAAGTCATGTGGTTGTGTGATGTTGTGGTGACCCCCAAACAGGACACAACCTCAGTATCATGACAAGTCATGCTGCTGAACAATTAATGCTACAAGCTCTTTCTGTAGATCAAAGCGTTAAGGAGTTCAAACACAGCAAAACATACTGAATGATAAAAATGAAGATTTGAAGAAGGAATTAAAATAGAAGTGATGAACTGTGGATGGCAGCCTGCTGTTGATGCGACCTGTCAGTGTTTAAAGGTAAACATACATTATGCAGACCTGACCACTGTTGTGTCTGTTAGATCTTCAGTCATTCAGCCATTAATGCTGGATGTTCGGTCCAAAAGTCTCCAAAGTCCCACAGTGAAGGCTTCAAATTCACATCTCTCACAGTGTTATCATGACAAGAGAAAGAATATTTGGACAGACTAAGGTGAGCAGAACACAGATGATGAAGGGATTCCAACCCACGTGTGCAGAGCACAATGGATTAGCAGTCCATCACCTTAACCACTCAGCCACCTCGTCATGTTTGTTGTCAAAAAGATGTGGTCTGAACGTTAGACTGATCAGTGGTTCTGCCTTGAGTGGCCTTTTGCACAGGAAGTGCTTATCTTGTGCAACAATCTGATCTCTCAAATATCCACTCAGCTTGGAGTGATTTATCCTGTGTAGTCATCCTACCAAATTACTGACTGAACACAAATGTACATGTGATGACAAAAAAACAGCCATTGGGAAGAAGTTGCAGCACCTGAACAGGGAATTGAACCCTGGATCCTCAGATTAAAAGTCTGATGCTCTTTAATAAGCTCTGACTTCATTTTCCAAGCTGCCCCCTCGTGGTCATTTGATACACTGCAGGTGGAAATCTCAGTACCTTTTAACTACCACACCCACTTTGACACCACAACCTGAATGCAGCAAGCAGAGTGGTGCAGTGGAAGCGTGCTAGGCCACTAACCCAGAGGTTGAGAGATCAAAACCATCCACTGCTGTTTATACACACTGGATTTGAAACCTTCAATGTTAGAAGAAGAAGTGGGTGGTGAACATCCAGCATGAAGTTAGACATCCAACCAGTGGTAGTGTGGCCGAGCGGTCCAAGGCGCTGGATTAAGGCTCCAGTCTCTTCGGA
The DNA here is from genome assembly GCF_900963305.1 of Echeneis naucrates. Classification (NCBI taxonomy): domain Eukaryota; kingdom Metazoa; phylum Chordata; class Actinopteri; order Carangiformes; family Echeneidae; genus Echeneis; species Echeneis naucrates. The sequence continues at coordinate 15,164,177 of NC_042528.1, read as the reverse complement.
GGCGTGGGTTCGAATCCCACCACTGCCAGTTTGTTTTTTGTCAATGAAAACTAATCGGCTAATTGTCTCCCCGTGAAAACATGTTCAAACTCGTCGTATGAGTGCATGAAGATGTTTAATTCTATCAGGGTGAAAATCGCGGCTCTCCGCTTCCCCCACATGATTTCAATACACTCTTACACTTATTCAACCTCACAATATTTCATGGTGTGGTTGAAAGAGGATGGAGAATATTGGAAATGTAGGTAAAAAAAAACCTGCGCTTGAACCTCACTCAGATACTACCTCAACTTCCTTCGACATATTAGAACAGGATGACTGAAAACCTACGCAGACGTCTTCCACAACAATTTAGGATGAGCACCCTCAGAATAGTATGGGAGTTTTCTCACCTGAGGTCTCCAGTTTAATGTGGGTCAAAATTGCAGACTACAGAATCCACCTGTTATAATGTGAATAGATGGCAACAATGATTGGTTGTTTTCATTGACCAAGTTTCCCAGTTGTGGAGCTACAGAGCATGTTGGAGAATCTCTGTAATCTGCATGACCTGAAAGTATGCCAGTTAGGACTCATCTAAGAGGATCAGATAACTCACTCAGTACTCAGTTATCATTATCAAGGCCGGTGATGTGGATGTGATGTGTGGATCGGTTCACAGCTGAGTGTGAGCTGAGTGTGAGTTTTCCGGGCACTCTGGCTTCTCCGGTGTGTTGAGGGGCCCTTGCTGGCAGTCTGTTCCCCTGAGGTTAGTCTGTGTTGTGCAGGGTGCGTAATTCAGGCATTTTTATCTCCCTGTGAACAAAAGTTACAGAAGGCAGTGAAAGATGATACCAACACAGTCTACGCAACAACCATTAAATTACTATTTCTCTTCAGTGGAGCAGGAACTCCACTGAAAGTGAACCACTGCTGGGGTTTGAATGCAGGATGTCCTGTTCACAAGGCAGACACTTTAACTGCTACAATCTAAGCAGCTAAGATTCAGGTTCCACCAAGATTTGAACTCGAATTGCTAGATTCAGAGTCCAGAGTGCTAACCATTACACCATGGAACCAGGCAGGCGTGTGTGTTCATGCGGATGTGAAAGGAATTTTAGTCTTTTCCAAGGCAAAAGTTGATCAAAATACCTTTGTCCCCAAACACACCTCACAGCAGGAGAGTTGAAAGAAAAGTGGTTTCTTGCAGAAACTCGGAAGCCTGAGTAGCTCAGTCGGTAGAGTATCAGACTTTTAATCTGAGGGTCCAGGGTTAAAGTCCCTGTTCAGGTGATGCAGCTTCTTCCCTTTAGTGGTTCACATTACAGACTCCACAGCAGTGATAGGTGACGCTGATTTATGAAACCATGAGTCTTTCATGTTCAAAGGCAGTAAACTTTGATCAGTGTATTTTGTTATTTGCATCACTGCCTTAGCAGAGGATGGTTTCCATCATCCACCTCTGGGTTTTGGGCCCAGCACTCTTCCACTGCTCCACTGCTGTTTCACACTCAGCTGTGAACCGAACCAATGAGATCCCCGGCATCTCCAGCGGTGATAATGAAGCACATTGTCAGGAGGGACACGTCACAGGCTCCAGTGGAGCGGTAATTTAGGGATCAGAGTGTTGGAGAGCAGAACTCTTTATTGTGCTTCAGATACTCTGTTTGGTTCTGAGCTAATCATTAATAATCAACAAATGAATGATCAATAAGCTTCACAGCTGTTCTGAAGTGTGGCAGACTTTGTGTTTACATCTGAATCACGTGATTTTGGAAATTCTTTGAAACAGCTTCAAAGGAAAGACTTTCATTCTGTGAGTACTGTGACATCATCAGGTGACATCATCTGGTGATGTATCAAAGGCAGCAGCTCTTCAGACTCACATCACAGTAAGTTTTGTGTCTTATTTGGCTCCATTTGGTGGAAGCTGTGAATCGCAGGATTCAGGGGGAATACATCCATACATACATCTTCACTGAAATAATGACACCTGTGAGAAAGCTCAAAGCTGTGTCCAAAGGTTTGGAGGAGTGAATGGCAGAAAGATGTCTTTGAAGCCATTTGGACACACAACCAGTCAGCGTGCAGCATTCAACCTCACAATATTTCATGTGGACTGGACTCACTTTAATGGGCTATTTTTCAGCTTCTGTCGTCAGAATGGCTGAGCGGTCTAAGGCGCTGCGTTCAGGCCGCAGTCTCCCCTGGAGACTCCAGGACAAGTATCAAATATGACGAGGTGTCTGAGTGGTTAATGTCTCAAAAGTTAGGTTAGCTCAGCTGGTTGGAGCGTGGTGCTAATAACCCCAGTCATGGATTAGATCCCCACTCTGCGATAAATGACATTCTCCATGTTTTCCTGTAAATCAGTGCTTCAAAAATGTTGAAATGAAAACATAAATGTTACTGAGTGTTATTTTCTCGTTTGTTTTTACTTTTTCTATGATACAGATACATACGGTTTCAGAGAACAACTGCAGAGATGACCCTTCTGCTTTGTTGAGGTGATGAGGAGGAACTCCACTGAGAGCGAAGCAGCTGCTCCTTTCTGATGCTCCACTGACTGAGCTACAGATGATTCAGTAACAGCTGAGTTATCTTTAGTCCAACAACTGCTGTCCATTCCTACCACAGGGAGCCACAGGCTTTAGTGTTTTCAGTCCTAACCCCTTTATTGTGAAAAAGTCAAATTCACATTTTATACAGATTTTTCTCCACTTTGGAAGAGTTTGGTTAACAAACTTTACAAAACACTGTCAGGAGTCCAGACCAGAATGCCCTTTAGCACCTTTAAGGCATTGCAGCTAATGGCTCGTTGGTCCTGGGGGTATGATTCTCGCTTCGGGTGTGAGAGGTCCCAGGTTCAAAGACAAGCCCTTAGTGTTATGTCGCCAATATCAGTGCCTGACCATCATGACTCTTCCCAAAGTTTGTCTCCTGTGAAAAGCGGTCAATCACCACATTTCCATCTGCTCAACACAGCAACAACCACTTTGTCTTGTCCAGAAACTGCAAGCAAAAGCTGTAATACAGGAAGTGATGAGCAGGAACTCCACCGAGAGTGAAGCACTGCTGGGGTTTGAATGCAGAATCTTCTGTTTATAAGACAGACACTTTAAGCAGCTCAGCATCATAACCTCTATAAAAAGCCATCATCAATGGAGATCCAGTTATTTCAACCCAGCGGAGTTGGAGGTCTGAAAGCAGGCCCATGGAGAGGATGAGAACATGTTTCCCCGTAAATATAACACCGCTGCAGCAGCAAAGGAGAAACAGCATGAGAAGCATTTACTACTCAAGTCAACGTGTAAGTTTGGATGTACTCTTCAATTGATTTTACATTTACCTTTAAGAGATCGTAGTTTACAGTTACAAATATAAATGGGAATAAAATCAGATTTTCATTTCATCATCAAGAGGATGTCTCCACATGCACACTTGTTCTTGGTGTTTTCACTAATTGTTAAATAAAAAAATACAATTTCATTCATCCAAGCGTAATTAGTTGTTATGTAATATATATTTTCTGTGTGGCTTAGTCTTAAAATTATAATGGTTGTGTGATCAACTCCTGCCTGAAATTTGCTTAAAAATTTGGACGCACAGAGGCTCAAAATTTGCATTTCCTCATACGTGTGGAGTGGACAAAACCAGGTTGTTTCAATTTTCCAAGGACAGAATGGCAATATTTCAACATGTCAAAGGAATTTTGGTCTTTTAAAAGTTTGGGCGGTCAAAAGTAGACCAAAAGAACTTTGTCCCCAAACACACCTTGCTGCAGTTGAGGTGAAAGAAAAGTGGTCTCTGTCAGAAGTGGGATTTGAACCCACGCCTCCAGGCGAGACTGCGACCTGAACGCAGCGCCTTAGACCGCTCGGCCATTCTGACGACAAAAGCTGCAAAAATAGCCGAAAAATTTGCTGAAAAATTAGCCCATCAAGAGACAGAGACATGCAGATCTTTTCCTGTTGCAGCCTGCTATTCCAGCTAGAATTATCCTAAATATCTGCCTTTAAGGCCACGAATGATTTCTAAATATCTTTGAAACCTGTTGATGGTGAACTCAGAGGTTGTTAAAGGGCCTTTTCCCAAAGCTTAGCTTGCATGCTAGCATGCCAGTACAGGGGAATTAGCTCAAATGGTAGAGCGCTCGCTTAGCATGTGAGAGGTGTGATCGAGTGGGATCGATGCCCACATTCTCCACAAGACTTTAAGTTGCACCAATGGCCACCATCACTTTGAGTTACCGATGTGGGATAGATCCTCAGGACAGTTTTGTGCTTTGCTTTACCGTGTTGTTTCTCTGCAAGCCTTTGATGGAAGTTCAGTCCACAAAATGGTTGTATCAAATCTTCATCAAGTTAGAGCGTGGATTTGAACCCAGGACCTCTCGCACCCAAAGCCAGAATCATACCCCTAGACCATTGGATATTCCTCCTATGTCATATTTGGTATCATATTGATTTTAAATGGGTACTTTTTTCACGAGCTTTTTTCACGAGCCCTGAGTATTGCGTTGCCAATGTCACTGCCTGACCATCATGACTCTTCCCAAAGTTTGTCTCCTGTGAAAAGTGGCCAATCACCACATTTCCATCTGCTCAACACAGCAACAACCACTTTGTCTTGTCCAGAAACTGCAAGTAAAAGCTGTAATACAGGAAGTGATGAGCAGGAACTCCACTGAGAGTGAAGCTCTGCTGGGGTTTGAATGCAGGATGTCCTGTTTATAAGACAGACACTTTAAGCAGCTCAGCATCAGTGCTGCCAGTTTCTCTGCAGTTTTTCTCTAAAACCACGTCTGTGTCAGTCAACGCTTGTGCTCCTCACAATTGTGTGTCACTTCCACAAAGGTTGAAAGCTGTGCTTCCACACAACAAGAAGGTGTCCTGTCCTTTGAGTAGAAAACTATCCAGGCTGCAAAATGCTGAGTCACAGGAGCATTGCTGTGCATGGTTGTTGTGGCCGAGTGGTTAAGGCGATGGACTAGAAATCCATTGGGGTTTCCCCGCGCAGGTTTGAATCCTGCCAACAACATTTAGTTCCTTTTATGGACCAAGTTTCCCATTTGGGGAGAGACACAGCTGAGTGCTGTTGTTAGGACTCATCTAAGAGGAGGAGAGCTCTCACTGGTGCTCAGTTATCATTATCAAGGCCGGTGATAGGGACACACCTTTAGTTCCACTTCCAGGTCATGGAAGCAATAATGAGAAGTCATTTCTACTGTGTGCTGTGCTGAAATAGCTCATTTGGGAGAGCGTTAGATTGAAGGTTTAAAGGTCCCTGTTTCAATCCCAGGTTTAAGCAGCTATTGTGGGTCCTTTCAAAGACAATCCCTGAGCTTTGTTTTTTAATTATGGAGTTAAAGTCACTTAGTGTAACACATCACTGATTCTATGTCTCCAACATGAATGCCTTTTATACCAGGCATTGTTTCTTAAAACAATGAGTTAACTTTTTGCTACAGAAAAAACAAGAACAACCATTTCAAAAAGCCAATTTTGATTGTTTTATTTTCAGCTCAGTCCCCAAATTGGAACCTCACAGTGACAGTAGCTGCTGGATATAAGATCATATCACAGGATACACAGCTTGGGCTACTGGCAGTGGTGGGATTCAAACCCACGCCTCCGAAGAGACTGGAGCCTAAATCCAGTGCCTTGGACCGCTCGCCCACACTACCATACACTTGTGTAGAATACTGTCTTAAACAGGTTCATTCCAATGTTGTGTGTTGTGTTCTTGTGTGTCCAAAAGGCGTCTTTGACTTGTCTTTGCAAAAGAAAAAAAAACACAGAAGCACACATTCACCATATAAGAAGTGGAGACGGTTTGGCTCCATCACTGACATCCCTCGACACTGGAACCTCGAGCCAGCACCTTTGATAAAGATCAGCTAACAGTCCTGTGGTTCCATGGTGTAATGGTTAGCACTCTGGACTTTGAATCCAGTGATCCGAGTTCAAATCTCGGTGGAACCTCTGTCTTCTGATTTAATGGGACAGTGACTACATGTAACTCCACTCCACCCAAACAGTGGTCCAACCCTGAGCAGAGAGGAGGCTTCATGAACCAGTTTCTCTTTTCACCTGCTGCAGCAGCTCAGAGCCTCTGTGTTTCAGTAAAGGTCCAAAGAGGATGTAGCTCAGTGGTAGAGGACATGCCATATTGTGAATGAAGCTCACAGGACAGTCATGGTCACATACTCTTCTCTCCTCCAAACCTTTGAGGTTTCTCATCATGTCATTCCTTCTGTGACGGTGGTAGAGTGGCCGAGCAGTCTGACCTGCTGGATTAAGGCTCAAGTCTCTTCAGAGGCAAATAGTTTCAACTGCCAGCTTGTTATATCTGTAGTATCTAACATTGTGAACAAGGCACTGCTGTGATTCAAACCAAGGAGACAGGTACTTTGACCAGCTAAGCCACAGCACCACTCTGAAGTACATGTATATGCAGAGGATCTGGTGATGGAAGTGTAATGTGTATACTGCAGCTGAGGTTGATGGTAAAGTGGTTTGTTTTAATGTAGGACTCTGCATCTACCTGAACCTGTTTGACTGCAGATGTGCATTTTCATTTGGACCCCAGGAAGAGTAGCTGCTGCCTCAGTGACAGCTAACAGGGATCCTGACAAGTGATAAACAATAAACAGACATTTCCAATCATCATCAAAATGTATTCTTTCATCAAATGTTCCTAAACTTCTATTAAAGGCAGCATTATTGCAGCAGTCAGCACCGTCGTACAGTGTTGGGGAAGTTACTTTAAAATGGAATCAGTGACAGATTACTAATCACTGTAAAAGGGATGAAACAGAACTATTTCATTCCTTCAAAAAGCTGTAAGATAAATATATTCAACCACTTTTTGATTCATTTTATTCCATTCAGAAAGTAAAAATAATATATTTTATGACATCGTTACACACAGTGACATATTTCAAGTGTTTATTTCTTTTAATATTGCTCACTGTGACCTCCAGCTGATGAAAAGTAGTTTGTTTCAACGACATTTGACTTTACCCACAGAACTGCTGGGATTTAAACAGAGAGACTGCTGTGTCCTTTTAATTGAACTGAACTTCTGCAGTTACATGAGGACCCAGTCAAGCGCTGGTATGCTGATGAAACTTTGAAGTTAATACGACCAACTAGTTAATAAGACCAACTAAGCCACAGCACCACTCTGAAGTGCAGAGATGTACAGAGGATCTGAAAATATCGCAATATAAGTGGCTGACCATCATGACTGCTACCAAAGTTTGTCTCCTGTGAAAAGCAATCAATCACCAATTTCCCTTCTCCTCAGCACAGCATGAGCCACAAAGTTACTGTTGCTTCACTTTACAAGATACTGCAAATAACACAACCAGCCAACCTCACACAGCTCCATATAATAAGAGTTAGCTCCCCTGACGACTACAAGGCAACAGCTGGGCTCATCCAGGATTTGAACCCAGGATCTCTCACCCCCTAAGCAAGAATTATACCACGAGACCTTCTCTGGTGGTCTCGTGGCTTGGATTCAATACTCTCACCACTGTGGCTGGGGTTTGATTCCCAGTCAGGGAAAGTGCTTTTATTTACGAAAAAATACAGGTTCTGAGGTTATTCTGAGATGGAGAAATACTGAGTATCTGGTTCCAGAACAGCGGACAGGAGTCGGTTCAGTCAACATTTAGAATAATTCTAGCTGGAACTGCAGACTGGAACATCATAAAGTACTTCAGAAAGTACTTTGCATTTTAAACATAACAGCTGAAGAAGGGGACATTTTACTTCTAAATCCCTCCTGATAGCCAGCAGGAGCTTCACTTGGACTTTGCTCACACTTCTGGAATATCCAGGCAGGGAAGGTTTCAGCTGTGGTCTTGTTATTGTTACAATACTTAACTACAATACTTAAGTCAGGAAACTGTGACAAGGCTTTTGAAATTCCTTCCACCTGCCTCCAACAAAATGTTCATGAAATATGCCAAACTTTAAAATTTAAAATGTGATGAAGTAACAGTAATGAAGTAACATAGTTTGTTCGCAGTTGTGAACCATGACGCAACTGAACATCTTCTTTTCTCACCTATTTTGCTTCATCTGCTTTTTAGTGTCCAGGACACAGAGGAAGAGGATGTCTCCACATGCACACTTGTTCTTGATGTTTTCACTTACTGTTAAAGTAAAAAAATAAGATTTTAATTCATCCAAGTGTAATTAGTTGTTATGTGATATATATTATATATATTATATATATATATATATACATAAAATAACTTTGTCCCCAAACACACCTGACAGCAGTAGAGGTGAAAGAAAAGCAGTTTCTGTCAGAAGTGGGATTTGAATTCACACATCAAGGGGAGGTTTTTCACTCAGACAGCTGTTTGCCACTGTTGGTTGAGGGCGTTCCTCCTTCCTGTTTCTCCAGCATTCTGGGGCTGAGGGGCTCACAGTGGGCGGAGGCTGCATCCATCAGAGAATGTCTCTCCTGGCTTGCCAATTCTAATAAGAATACATGTCCCATATGGTCTAGCGGTCAGGATTCCTGGTTTTCACCCAGGTTCAAATCCCGATATGGGAATTCTCTTGGATTACACGACACAAACCTGTGGAGGTGAAAAGGCTCCAGTGATGTAGAGCTCCTGGCACGTCAGTAGACCTCCTTTTTGTGAGCTCCCCTGTCCTGGTGAAGAGGGCAACACCTGGCAGGTCCTGTTGGCACTCTGGACCCTCCAGATGTGCTCCATCCTCCCACTGCCCAGCAGGGTAACTCCAAAGGAGTCATTGCTACTGTTTCATCTGAAAATTCTGTCATTCCGTGAATCAAAATGGCAGCATGGTATTGCATGGTACGTCGCACAATACTGTAATTAATATTTAACCCTGACTAGTCTGCAGCTCAGCTGCCTCATACACAGCTAACTGCAACTGTGTAGCTGACACTGTGCTATCAAAGCTAGCATCAACTCTTCTGTTTCCTCATCAGAGACTGGCAGAATGAATGTGATGCAGATTTTTACAGAACATCCAACCTTCCAACCACCATAATTAATTGAATTTTTGGTAGGATGACTAGGATGACTATGCTGACTGGATAATTGAGATATCAGTGTTAGACAAGATAAGTACTTCCTGTGCTTCATTAGCAGAGAGACAACAGGGTAAAGCAAAGCACAACAGTGTCCTGAGGACCTATCCCACATCGAAGTGATGGTGGCCATTGGTGCAATCCTGAAATGAGAAACATCACAGTGAAAAGGTTTGTGTTTGCATGTGAAAACACATAGCGTTTGGCAGGGGGCACCCAGATTTGAACTGGGGACCGCTTGATCTGCAGTGAAACACTCTACCACTGAGCTACACCCCCCATTAACACACACAGCAATTTTGGTCTTTCAAAAGTTTGGGCGGTCAAAAGTAGGCCAAAACAACTTTGTCCACAAACAAAACTTGCTGCACTAGAGGTGAAAGAAAAGCACTTTCTGTCAGAAGTGGGATTTGAACCCACGCCTCCAGGGGAGACTGCAACCTGAACGCAGCTCCTTAGACCGCTCGGCCATTCTGACAACGAAAGCCAGTAAATGAGCCGAAAAATTTCTTGAAAAATTAGCCCATCAAGCGACAGAGACATGCAGAACTTGTCCTGTTGCAGCCTGCTATTCCAGCTAGAATTATCCTAAATATCTGCCTTTGAGGCCATCAAACATGACGAGGTGGCCGAGTGGTTAAGGCGATGGACTGCTAATCCATTGTGCTCTGCACGCATGGGTTCGAATCCCATCCTTGTCGGTGGTTGCTTTAGTCTGTCTAAGTTGCAGCCTGCTATTCCAGTCAGAATTATCCTCAACGTCAGCTGGTTAGAGCGTGGATCATACTGTGATAAATGACTTTCTCCATGTTTTCCCTAACCCAAATCTGTAAAAATTAGTCAAAGGAGACAAGAAGAGGAGAGGTTGACCGGCTCCCTTCGATAGCTCAGTTGGTAGAGCGGAGGACTGTAGAGGCTTACAGCTGAAATCCTTCGGTCGCTGGTTCAACTCTGGCTCGAAGGAGGTCTTTATTTTCATCAGCCTCATCCAGCATGGTGATGAGTCTTCCTACAGACAGGAGGTGACCACTGTTGTATCACTTTTCATGTAGAGCAGCTGTGTTTTATATTGCAAGCAGCACTGAGTTTCTAATATTCAGGAATTGAAATCCCAGTATTCCACAAGACAGGCAGAGATCTTATCCGCAAAAAGGGGTTTAAACAAAGAACATCCCTGAAAACTAGTAAATTAAGCATTTTCCAGCAGAACATCCACATAAATCATGTTTTTAGTAGTTTGTGAAGAGATTTCAGCAAGAGGATTGTATTTTTCTTGATATGTGACAAACTGACTCTACATGGTGAATTGCTTGTGGACTGCTGTGAAAACTAGTAAATTAAGCATTTTCCAGCAGAACATCCACTGAAAAGCATGTGTTTAGTAGTTTGTGAAGAGATTTCAGCAAGAGGATTGCATTTTTCTTGATATGTGAAAAACTCACTCTACATGGTGAATTGCTTGTGGACTGCTGTGAAAACTAGTAAATTAAGCATTTTCCAGCAGAAATTCCACATAAATCATGTTTTTAGTAGTTTGTGAAGAGATTTCAGCAAGAGGATTGTCATTTTTCTTGATATGTGAAAAACTCACTCTACATGGTGAATTGCTTGTGGACTGCTGTGAAAACTAGTAAATTAAGCATTTTCCAGCAGAAATTCCACATAAATCATGTTTTTAGTACTTTGTGAAGAGATTTCAGCAAATGAGTTCCACTTTTCTTGATTTGTGAAAAACTCACTCTACATGGTGAATTGCTTGTGGACTGCTGTGAAAACTAGTAAATTAAGCATTTTCCAGCAGAAATTCCACATAAATCATGTTTTTAGTACTTTGTGAAGAGATTTCAGCAAATGAGTTCCACTTTTCTTGATTTGTGAAAAACTCACTCTACATGGTGAATTGCTTGTGGACTGCTGTGAAAACTAGTAAATTAAGCATTTTCCAGCAGAAATTCCACATAAATCATGTTTTTAGTAGTTTGTGAAGAGATTTCAGCAAGAGGATTGCATTTTTCTTGATATGTGAAAAACTCACTCTACATGGTGAATTGCTTGTGGACTGCTGTGAAAACTAGTAAATTAAGCATTTTCCAGCAGAACATCCACTGAAAAGCATGTTTTTAGTACTTTGTGAAGAGATTTCAGCAAGAGGATTGCATTTTTCATGATATGTGAAAAACTCACTCTACATGGTGAATTGCTTGTGGACTGCTGTGAAAACTAGTAAATTAAGCATTTTCCAGCAGAAATTCCACATAAATCATGTTTTTAGTACTTTGTGAAGAGATTTCAGCAAATGAGTTCCACTTTTCTTGATATGTGAAAAACTCACTCTACATGGTGAATTGCTTGTGGACTGCTGTGAAAACTAGTAAATTAAGCATTTTCCAGCAGAAATTCCACATAAATCATGTTTTTAGTACTTTGTGAAGAGATTTCAGCAAGAGGATTGCATTTTTCTTGATATGTGAAAAACTCACTCTACATGGTGAATTGCTTGTGGACTGCTGTGAAAACTAGTAAATTAAGCATTTTCCAGCAGAAATCCACTGAAAAGCATGTTTTAGTACTTTGTGAAGAGATTTCAGCAAGAGGATTGCATTTTTCTTGATATGTGAAAAACTCACTCTACATGGTGAATTGCTTGTGGACTGCTGTGAAAACTAGTAAATTAAGCATTTTCCAGCAGAAATTCCACATAAATCATGTTTTTAGTAGTTTGTGAAGAGATTTCAGCAAGAGGATTGCATTTTTCTTGATATGTGAAAAACTCACTCTACATGGTGAATTGCTTGTGGACTGCTGTGAAAACTAGTAAATTAAGCATTTTCCAGCAGAACATTCCACATAAATCATGTTTTTAGTACTTTGTGAAGAGATTTCAGCAAGAGGATTGTATTTTTCTTGATATGTGACAAACTCACTCTACATGGTGAATTGCTTGTGGACTGCTGTGAAAACTAGTAAATTAAGCATTTTCCAGCAGAAATTCCACATAAATCATGTTTTTAGTACTTTGTGAAGAGATTTCAGCAAGAGGATTGCATTTTTCTTGATATGTGAAAAACTCATTCTACATGGTGAATTGCTTGTGGACTGCTGTGAAAACTAGTAAATTAAGCATTTTCCAGCAGAAATTCCACATAAATCATGTTTTTAGTACTTTGTGAAGAGATTTCAGCAAATGAGTTCCACTTTTCTTGATTTGTGAAAAACTCACTCTACATGGTGAATTGCTTGTGGACTGCTGTGAAAACTAGTAAATTAAGCATTTTCCAGCAGAACATCCACTGAAAAGCATGTTTTAGTAGTTTGTGAAGAGATTTCAGCAAGAGGATTGCATTTTTCTTGATATGTGAAAAACTCACTCTACATGGTGAATTGCTTGTGGACTGCTGTGAAAACTAGTAAATTAAGCATTTTCCAGCAGAACATCCACTGAAAAGCATGTTTTTAGTACTTTGTGAAGAGATTTCAGCAAGAGGATTGCATTTTTCATGATATGTGAAAAACTCACTCTACATGGTGAATTGCTTGTGGACTGCTGTGAAAACTAGTAAATTAAGCATTTTCCAGCAGAAATTCCACATAAATCATGTTTTAGTACTTTGTGAAGAGATTTCAGCAAATGAGTTCCACTTTTCTTGATATGTGAAAAACTCACTCTACATGGTGAATTGCTTGTGGACTGCTGTGAAAACTAGTAAATTAAGCATTTTCCAGCAGAAATTCCACATAAATCATGTTTTTAGTACTTTGTGAAGAGATTTCAGCAAATGAGTTCCACTTTTCTTGATATGTGAAAAACTCACTCTACATGGTGAATTGCTTGTGGACTGCTGTGAAAACTAGTAAATTAAGCATTTTCCAGCAGAAATTCCACATAAATCATGTTTTTAGTACTTTGTGAAGAGATTTCAGCAAATGAGTTCCACTTTTCTTGATTTGTGAAAAACTCACTCTACATGGTGAATTGCTTGTGGACTGCTGTGAAAACTAGTAAATTAAGCATTTTCCAGCAGAACATCCACAGAAAAGCATGTTTTTAGTACTTTGTGAAGAGATTTCAGCAAATGAGTTCCACTTTTCTTGATATGTGAAAAACTCACTCTACATGGTGAATTGCTTGTGGACTGCTGTGAAAACTAGTAAATTAAGCATTTTCCAGCAGAAATTCCACATAAATCATGTTTTTAGTACTTTGTGAAGAGATTTCAGCAAGAGGATTGCATTTTTCTTGATATGTGAAAAACTCACTCTACATGGTGAATTGCTTGTGGACTGCTGTGAAAACTAGTAAATTAAGCATTTTCCAGCAGAAATTCCACATAAATCATGTTTTAGTACTTTGTGAAGAGATTTCAGCAAATGAGTTCCACTTTTCTTGATTTGTGAAAAACTCACTCTACATGGTGAATTGCTTGTGGACTGCTGTGAAAACTAGTAAATTAAGCATTTTCCAGCAGAACATCCACATAAATCATGTTTTTAGTACTTTGTGAAGAGATTTCAGCAAATGAGTTGCACTTTTCTTGATATGTGAAAAACTCACTCTACATGGTGAATTGCTTGTGGACTGCTGTGAAAACTAGTAAATTAAGCATTTTCCAGCAGAAATTCCACATAAATCATGTTTTTAGTACTTTGTGAAGAGATTTCAGCAAGAGGATTGCATTTTTCTTGATATGTGAAAAACTCACTCTACATGGTGAATTGCTTGTGGACTGCTGTGAAAACTAGTAAATTAAGCATTTTCCAGCAGAAATTCCACATAAATCATGTTTTTAGTACTTTGTGAAGAGATTTCAGCAAGAGGATTCCACTTTTCTTGATATGTGAAAAACTCACTCTACATGGTGAATTGCTTGTGGACTGCTGTGAAAACTAGTAAATTAAGCATTTTCCAGCAGAAATTCCACATAAATCATGTTTTTAGTACTTTGTGAAGAGATTTCAGCAAATGAGTTCCACTTTTCTTGATATGTGAAAAACTCACTCTACATGGTGAATTGCTTGTGGACTGCTGTGAAAACTAGTAAATTAAGCATTTTCCAGCAGAACATCCACTGAAAAGCATGTTTTTAGTACTTTGTGAAGAGATTTCAGCAAGAGGATTGCATTTTTTCTTGATATGTGAAAAACTCACTCTACATGGTGAATTGCTTGTGGACTGCTGTGAAAACTAGTAAATTAAGCATTTTCCAGCAGAACATCCACTGAAAAGCATGTTTTTAGTACTTTGTGAAGAGATTTCAGCAAGAGGATTGCATTTTTCTTGATATGTGAAAAACTCACTCTACATGGTGAATTGCTTGTGGACTGCTGTGAAAACTAGTAAATTAAGCATTTTCCAGCAGAAATTCCACATAAATCATGTTTTAGTACTTTGTGAAGAGATTTCAGCAAATGAGTTCCACTTTTCTTGATTTGTGAAAAACTCACTCTACATGGTGAATTGCTTGTGGACTGCTGTGAAAACTAGTAAATTAAGCATTTTCCAGCAGAACATTCCACTAAATCATGTTTTTAGTACTTTGTGAAGAGATTTCAGCAAGAGGATTCCACTTTTCTTGATATGTGAAAAACTCACTCTACATGGTGAATTGCTTGTGGACTGCTGTGAAAACTAGTAAATTAAGCATTTTCCAGCAGAAATTCCACATAAATCATGTTTTTAGTACTTTGTGAAGAGATTTCAGCAAATGAGTTCCACTTTTCTTGATTTGTGAAAAACTCACTCTACATGGTGAATTGCTTGTGGACTGCTGTGAAAACTAGTAAATTAAGCATTTTCCAGCAGAAATTCCACATAAATCATGTTTTTAGTACTTTGTGAAGAGATTTCAGCAAATGAGTTCCACTTTTCTTGATATGTGAAAAACTCACTCTACATGGTGAATTGCTTGTGGACTGCTGTGAAAACTAGTAAATTAAGCATTTTCCAGCAGAAATTCCACATAAATCATGTTTTTAGTACTTTGTGAAGAGATTTCAGCAAGAGGATTGCACTTTTCTTGATATGTGAAAAACTCACTCTACATGGTGAATTGCTTGTGGACTGCTGTGAAAACTAGTAAATTAAGCATTTTCCAGCAGAAATTCCACATAAATCATGTTTTTAGTACTTTGTGAAGAGATTTCAGCAAATGAGTTCACTTTTCTTGATATTGTGAAAAACTCACTCTACATGGTGAATTGCTTGTGGACTGCTGTGAAAACTAGTAAATTAAGCATTTTCCAGCAGAAATTCCACATGAAATCATGTTTTTAGTACTTTGTGAAGAGATTTCAGCAAATGAGTTCCACTTTTCTTGATATGTGAAAAACTCACTCTACATGGTGAATTGCTTGTGGACTGCTGTGAAAACTAGTAAATTAAGCATTTTCCAGCAGAAATTCCACATAAAATCATGTTTTTAGTACTTTGTGAAGAGATTTCAGCAAGAGGATTGCATTTTTCTTGATATGTGAAAAACTCACTCTACATGGTGAATTGCTTGTGGACTGCTGTGAAAACTAGTAAATTAAGCATTTTCCAGCAGAAATTCCACATAAATCATGTTTTTAGTACTTTGTGAAGAGATTTCAGCAAATGAGTTCCACTTTTCTTGATATGTGAAAAACTCACTCTACATGGTGAATTGCTTGTGGACTGCTGTGAAAACTAGTAAATTAAGCATTTTCCAGCAGAAATTCCACATAAATCATGTTTTTAGTACTTTGTGAAGAGATTTCAGCAAGAGGATTGCCACTTTTCTTGATATGTGAAAAACTCACTCTACATGGTGAATTGCTTGTGGACTGCTGTGAAAACTAGTAAATTAAGCATTTTCCAGCAGAACATTCACAGAAAAGCACGATTTTAGTACTTTGTGAAGAGATTTCAGCAAATGAGTTCCACTTTTCTTGATATGTGAAAAACTCACTCTACATGGTGAATTGCTTGTGGACTGCTGTGAAAACTAGTAAATTAAGCATTTTCCAGCAGAACATCCACTGAAAAGCATGTTTTTAGTACTTTGTGAAGAGATTTCAGCAAGAGGATTGCACTTTTCTTGATATGTGAAAAACTCACTCTACATGGTGAATTGCTTGTGGACTGCTGTGAAAACTAGTAAATTAAGCATTTTCCAGCAGAACATTCCACATAAATCATGTTTTTAGTACTTTGTGAAGAGATTTCAGCAAGAGGATTGCACTTTTCTTGATATGTGAAAAACTCACTCTACATGGTGAATTGCTTGTGGACTGCTGTGAAAACTAGTAAATTAAGCATTTTCCAGCAGAACATCCACTGAAAAGCATGTTTTTAGTACTTTGTGAAGAGATTTCAGCAAGAGGATTGCATTTTTCTTGATATGTGAAAAACTCACTCTACATGGTGAATTGCTTGTGGACTGCTGTGAAAACTAGTAAATTAAGCATTTTCCAGCAGAACATCCACTGAAAAGCAAGTTTTTAGTACTTTGTGAAGAGATTTCAGCAAGAGGATTGCATTTTTCATGATATGTGAAAAACTCACTCTACATGGTGAATTGCTTGTGGACTGCTGTGAAAACTAGTAAATTAAGCATTTTCCAGCAGAAATTCCACATAAATCATGTTTTTAGTACTTTGTGAAGAGATTTCAGCAAGAGGATTGCATTTTTCTTGATATGTGAAAAACTCACTCTACATGGTGAATTGCTTGTGGACTGCTGTGAAAACTAGTAAATTAAGCATTTTCCAGCAGAACATACACAGAAAAGCACGATTTTAGTAGTTTGTGAAGAGATTTCAACAAGAGGATTGCATTTTTCTTGATATGTGAAAAACTCACTCTACATGGTGAATTGCTTGTGGACTGCTGTGAAAACTAGTAAATTAAGCATTTTCCAGCAGAAATTCCACATAAATCATGTTTTTAGTACTTTGTGAAGAGATTTCAGCAAATGAGTTCCACTTTTCTTGATTTGTGAAAAACTCACTCTACATGGTGAATTGCTTGTGGACTGCTGTGAAAACTAGTAAATTAAGGCATTTTCCAGCAGAACATCCACTGAAAAGCATGTTTTTAGTACTTTGTGAAGAGATTTCAGCAAATGAGTTCCACTTTTCTTGATTTGTGAAAAACTCACTCTACATGGTGAATTGCTTGTGGACTGCTGTGAAAACTAGTAAATTAAGCATTTTCCAGCAGAACATCCACTGAAAAGCATGTTTTTAGTAGTTTGTGAAGAGATTTCAGCAAGAGGATTGCATTTTTCTTGATATGTGACAAACTCACTCTACATGGTGAATTGCTTGTGGACTGCTGTGAAAACTAGTAAATTAAGCATTTTCCAGCAGAAATTCCACATAAATCATGTTTTTAGTAGTTTGTGAAGAGATTTCAGCAAGAGGATTGTATTTTTCTTGATATGTGACAAACTCACTCTACATGGTGAATTGCTTGTGGACTGCTGTGAAAACTAGTAAATTAAGGATTTTCCAGCAGAACATCCACTGAAAAGCATGTTTTTAGTACTTTGTGAAGAGATTTCAGCAAATGAGTTCCACTTTTCTTGATTTGTGAAAAACTCACTCTACATGGTGAATTGCTTGTGGACTGCTGTGAAAACTAGTAAATTAAGCATTTTCCAGCAGAACATCCACTGAAAAGCATGTGTTTAGTAGTTAGTGAAGAGATTTCAGCAAGAGGATTGCATTTTTCTTGATATGTGAAAAACTCACTCTACATGGTGAATTGCTTGTGGGCTGCTGTGAAAACTAGTAAATTAAGCATTTTCCAGCAGAACATCCAATGAAAAGCATGTGTTAGTAGTTAGTGAAGAGATTTCAGCAAGAGGATTGCATCTTTCTTGATATGTGAAAAACTACATGGTGAATTGTGTGGACTGCTGTGAAAACTAGT